>NC_141043.1:977500-980000 GCF_052040795.2 Danio rerio
TAAACAGAAATTGGGGAAATAAAATTAAAGGAGGGCGAATAATTCTGACTACAATGATATACAACATTTTAAACTGCATTCTGCTGTTGTTAGTGCTTGTAAACTCTCTGTCATTAACCCAAATATAACCTTTCACATTATCCCTAAAGCATTTCCCATTATTTCAGTAATCTAGTTTAACAACACTGTTAAAAAGCACATCTTTAGCGAGAATAAGACGGATGTGTGTGTTTTAAATGAAGTTAGTGGTCATGTGCTTTACACATTCTTCACCATTACCAGATTCAGCAGCTCTGTGTCAGGTCTCATCAGAGTAACAGTGAAATAGTTTGACTGTGAGAACGTTTATCAATGCAAAATAATGAACGAATGCTGCACAGGCCAAAGGTCTTCAGGTGAAGTCATTTTCATGATGAATGTCAGGTCAAAGAGCTGTATGAAACTATGAAACTAAAAACAGAATAATACTATGTGATACCATCTAAAATATTCCATATGATGCATTTATGTGTATATATATATATATATATTTGTTTGTTTTATGTATGTTTAAAAAATGTAAGTAATTGTTTAATGTGAATGCTGCGTCTTTGTGTAAGACATCACTGCTATCAGTCTGAAATAATTAAATCAGCAACAACACATTTCTGTTTCCTTTTATTTCAGCACAATAAATAAACATAAAATACAACAAACAAACGACAAATTTATAATAAAACACAACAAAGCAAATATACACATAATACATATTTTAAAAAATCTCTTATAAAAAGACATTCCTTCATATCAATCAAGTGGCGAAGGCTGTGATTGATAATTCATACAATCAGCATTTAATCATGACAGAATCATCGTGTCATTTATTTCAGTCTATTCCAGTCATTCATCATGTATGAAAGGATGCAGCCTTTATGATGCAAGCTGAGACTGCATCACTCAGCGATGCAATGTCAGACACAATGCACTCAAATGGAGCGAGTGACGTCACTGTGACGGGTAGGGTTAGGTGAGCCCATTAAAAAGCATTGGATGCAGCCCAGATTGCACTGCATCAGGTCTGCAGCCAGACCCCTCTCCAATCTAAAACAGCTCTGCTTTAAAGTTTACAGTGCAAAACTCAGCAGTCGTTATTGCAGAAGTTAATTTTCTTCATATTTGTTCACATGCAGCTTGATAGCGTTGGCTCAGTCGGAATTAAACTCGCAATCTGTATAACAGAGAACAGAAGACAGACGATCAGAGTTCAGTACATTTCATCATTCATAATCTAGATTACAAATATTGGGTTACACCACATTGCAACATGCGATAAAAGTGATCTTTTTCATGTTAAAATAAGTTTTTTCCTGCCTGATTGCATGAGGAAACCTAAGTGTTTTACGCTTTGTTAGTTTAATTGCTAATTTGAGTTCAGTTTTTGAAGGAGGCGTGGCACCAAACTCCGCCCCTAAACCCAACTGTCATCGGGGGATCAGCAAATCGTACTAAATTGTACGAATGAGATTGTGTGAATTAATACGAATTAGCCTCTAAATCAAAAAGTTATGATAACATAGTCCTATATACATTTGTGGAAATCACGAATTGTGCAGCCGGAGCTACGTATGGTGGCATTTTATCTATAAAACGAACGCTACGGATATTTTAAAAACACTGTCGGTTGGGTTTAGGGAAGGAGGAGGGTGTGGGGATCGGTTGTTTGGTCAGTCGTTCAGTCGACAGCGCACCTCTGGTGGATATATGTGAGAACAGCAGGCACGAATGGCGAAATTTGAGATCTGAAAAAGTGTTTACAGCGCCCTCTGGTGGATTCACAAAAACTGCAAAATATTGTAGCTTTTGGGACGAATCTGGTGCTGTCCAGAAATGTATACAGGGGTACATTATCAGAGTGAGCCTGGGTTGTGTTCAACTGTTAAGTGAGCATTACGATGCGTTTTCCCTTGCCTTGCTGTGATTGACTCTTTACTTTGTTTACATTGTTTGCCACCTGTACCGACTGCTCGCCTGTTTATTGACCACACTTTGGATTATCTGTATGCTCCTCTTTTGACCTTGGCTTGCTAGATGATTCTCTTAAGGAACTGCTATTGGATCCTCGACTCCAGCGTCCAACAGTTACAATATCGCCAAAGGATATTAACGCTCCTGTTATGGCATCGGGCTTCATTTTAATAGCAGGGAAAAAACCTTAATCACTTAAAAGCTGGGGGTAGGGGGGGGGGGGGGGTATAGCAGCCACTGCACACACACACACTACAACACACACACTCAATAAGAATCTGCTTCTTTAACTGTTATGAATACTGTTAAACAGATATGAGGATTGAAATGAAATTGATCTGCTTTATTTTAGAGGTTTACTGAAGGCGGGACATTTTGACCAGAAGGACGTAATAGTGTATACAGAGTTATAAGGCGACAGGAGGGTTAAAAAGAGCGTCAAATAACAAGTGCTGTAGATCAGGCTTACCATGTTCTCGGTTTCAGAAAGGTCATG
>NC_141043.1:985000-1120000 GCF_052040795.2 Danio rerio
CTACGGAAGTTAATGGTTACCAGTTTTCAGCATTCTTCAAAATATCTTCTTTAGTGTTCAACAGAAGAAAGAAACTAATAAAGTAAATGGTGTTTTTTTTTTTGTTTTTTTTTTCATTATTGAAATCTAACGCTATGCTTGATAAAGTTAGCCAATGCATTGATAACATGAACATCAAATTATTTATTTTAATAATCCAAATTTATTAAGAATTTTTTAAATTAAGAAATATTTAAATATAATGACAGTGAAAATATCACGCTATAACCAAAAAACTAGTAACATATTTGTTTAGTTTATATATATATATATATATATATATATATATATATATATATATATATATATATATATATATATATATATATATATATATATTCATAAACATCATAACAAATTCAATGTACTGTTGATTAAACCAAAAAACTTTTCTAATATTGATAGTCAGTAAAATATTTTATTTAAAATGTGTTTATATATTATATATAGTCAGTTATATTATAAAGTTTACTATAATATTGCATAAGCCTATAGTAAGTCATTGTTTAAATATGTTTGAAATAATAAGAAAAATAGCATTGCAACATTAGTGGCTTCACACTTGACTAAAATGATGCAGGAATATTACTGTAACATTAAATAATATCTGCAATATGAAACAGGCAAAAGAAGGAAGTATAATGAACCATGGGTCAAAACAGTCAGCGGTCACCTTTGACCCTTAAGGTCTTTTGACGCTCAAAAAAAATGATGTTTGTTGTTTGCTTAATCTACTTATTTAAAATGAGCTGAAATATTGTTGGAGACTAAATTATTTTATGTTCAATCCACTTAAATTTGTAAAAAACTAACATGTTAACTTAACTCCTTTATGTGGATCCAACACAAATCAATTGTGTGGAACCCAGTGCAGAAACAACTCAAGCTAAAACCAAAATGGCTAAACCCTTTCTGTTTTGGGAGATTTGCATATACACAAGGGTCAAAGTTGACAGCTGCCACCTGTTAGGTTAAGGTCATAAATCATATTTTGAGTTATGCAAAGATGTTCGAGATGAGAAGCAGCGCTTATTGTTACCTCATAGTCAAGAAGGCATCCTTTAAACGAAATCTTGCCGGTGAAGTCTCCTTTAGTCTGGTCAATGTAGAACTGCAGACTGGAGGTGGATGGAGACACTGAGACGATGTTTATAGTAAACGCTGAGTTTCTGCTGTCCGGCTGGTCATAATCATTCGCCTGCACTGTGACCAAAACCTCACCTGTGGAGAAGACAAGACAAAGAGGATTATGGGACATGTTGATGTTTCACCCAGCAAAACTAACAGTTGTTGCTAGAAGGGATACAGCTGCAGCCGGAAACTAATAAGAATTATTTATAAAATTTCCCATTACATTGTATTTCATTAACATCTACCCCACCCTGAAACCCTCACAGTAATAGTAGTTATACTGAGTATTATTAATTAAACTACACATTAAATTGTATTTCTTTAACATCTATCTCTAAACCCAACCCTCACATTAATGTAAAAATATTATTATTTTTTAATTAAATTAGCCATTTATTGTATTTTATCAATGTTTACACCTACTCCAACCCTCACAGTATTGTAAAAACAATAGTTACACAGAGTATTAATCCTATTATGTATTAAATTACCGATTTACTTATATTTTATTAATGTCTCCCCCTATCCTAACCCTCACAGTAATGGAGGAACAGTAGTTTTACCATGTATTATTCACATTATTTGTTGAATTACCCATTTAATTGTATATTAACATCTACCCCTACCCCTAAACCCTCACAATTATGTAAAAACAGTAATTATGCTGAGTATTATTCATTAAATTACACATTAAATTGTATTTCATTAACGTCTATCCCTAAATCCAACCCTCACAGTAATGTAAAAATGTTAATTAATCATATTTTTCAATCAAATTAGCCATTTATTGTATTTTTATCAATGTCTCCCCCTATCCTAACCCTTAAAGTAATGCAAAAACAGTAATTTTACCATGTATTAATTGCATTATTTGTTGAATTACCCATTAAATTGTATATTAACATCTACCATACCCCTAAACCATCACAGTTAGGTAAAACGGTAATTATGCTGAGTATTATTCATTAAATTACACATGAACTTGTTTTTCATTAACGTATTTTCCTAAACCCAACCCTCACAGTAATGTAAACATATTAATTAATCATATTTTTCCAATTAAATTAGCCATTTATTGTATTTTATTAATCTCTACACCTACTCCAACCCTCACAGTAATGTAAAAATATTAATTAATCAACATATTTTTCAATTAAGTTAGCTATTTATTGTATTGTACTGTAAAAAACAGTCATTATACAGTGTATTAAACATATTATTTTTTAAATTACCCATGTAATTGTATTTTATTAATGTCTAATCCTATCCTAACCCTCACAGTATGTAAAAACATGACCAGTTTACCATGTATTATTCGCATTATTTGTTGAATTACCCATTAAATTGTATATTAACATCTATCCCTACCCAAACAGTAGGCCTAATGTAAAAAATATGAATTATTGTAGTGTCACAAAAATGCTGTATTTAGCCTAGGTGAGTATCTGCTGGTGTATCCCCCAAAAAACCCGTCTTGTATGTTGTTGGGAAAGGTTTTACCTTGTGGTGTTGATTCATCTTTTGAGATCTCATACACTTCCTTATTAAAAACAGGAGCGTGGTCATTCACATCCAAGACCACAATATCCACCGCAACAGTTGTGTTTTGTTTAGTCAGTGTGATCTGCAGGTCAACACAATGACAGAAACTATTAACAAATGCTAATTCAACTGAAATTAGCAAACTCTTGTGGGAAAACTAACACCAAAATAAAGAAAAACATTCTAGTTAAAGGCTAAACATGTCGACTATTACAGCTGTGAGACTTAAAGTGGAATGAAAAGTGTTTGTTTGTCGTGTTTCTCTCAGATCCGTGCATGTTAAACAAGATTTCTATTTGAATTGTGTTTTGCGACGCTTAACCAATCACACGTGTTTCTGGTGAGCTAATGATTTGCGTAGCCAATCAGAAGCGTTACAGTACTCACCGCTGAAAAGATCGGTGCGCATCAAAACTCTTGAATCATGAACAATCATGAACAACGAACTGCAGATACGTTGCAAGTAAGATATAAAATTTTTATTTCCCCTGCTTTAATAACAATATTTGTTTAGAGTCGGTGTTATGCATCAACTTATATCTGTGTAGTCAAAAACGTCATATGTGTTGGCTAGTAAGTTAGTTTGTTTACATTATTCCAATGCTTATGTAACAACTGCATACCATTTCTTAGCAGCAAACTAGGCCTACTGTAATATTTATATTAACAGTTTATAGTTTTCAGATAAATTGAATTGATATAAACACACATATATTTAATAAGATCATAAATAATTTATAAAGATAAAACATCTGGCAATCAGTGAACCAATATTTTCCTTTAATGAAAAAATGTAGTCAGCTTTTTTGGTCATTGCTGACAAACAATTGTTGACTTACTGTTAGCTTCTTGTATTCCTCGTAATCAACCTTTCCGAGTGCGTAAACTGAGCCGTCTGACTTCACAGACAGAATTCCTTTGGGGTCTTTGTCAATGCCTTGTCCACGGATCAGACTATTTTCCACCACTCTCTTCTCAATATTTAACTAAAAAATGTAAAACATTATACATTATTAATCTAGTTGGTGACAAACCACCCAAATATTTGCCATTCCTCTTCTTTTTTATCAACTTTTGCAATTTATAACTTGATATTCTGTCATAAAGTGTGGATTACTGCGAAAATGTTCCCACGTAATAACCTACATTTCCTATTTTATATGGGAAAGGACCATCGAGCTCCTCTTCCATGTAGAGTGAATCCACAACCCAGGATCGCCTTTTCCGTAGGTTTTGTTTTAATGTGGTTACACACTGAATATAGACAATCTGGAAAAGACAATATCACACAATATGTTATTGATATTAATTTATAAAGATGCTGCTTATTATGAGCCCTTTTGAGGACTTTTGCTGTAACCGGGGTCAAGTGCGTCCGGTGAACTATATGCAGTTACAAAATCGGCACGTTTAGGTCTGTTTTCTTTAAAAATCAGTGATCTTTACTGCCTGATTGATATACGATATAAAGTGGGTCTCAAAATGTACAAGAAGCACTGCATTAAAATACATTTTCCCCGCCATGTCTTTAAAATATGAACATTTATTTCACTCCAGTATTTTCAATGGAGTGTTTGATCTCGCCTGCTGATCAGCATTTTCCTACTCATTTCTGATTAATAATGACCCCTTATCTGTGCACAAAACTATGTCTAAATATCTAATAATTCAAGTGGAACACACATGTATGCATGTACATGCTTTATAGTACACTAACTAAACTAAATAAATGGAAATAAAATAAATAACATTACTTTCTCATGTAAGAAAAGCTAACGATAAATATCATCAAACCAAAATGACCAAAAATTATCCTCTTTAATAATATATTATGATATACACTGTCTATTTTTCTAAGTGTTTTGGGATGTTGATCGCCGCTCTGTCGACTTTTAAGGCTAATAAATCAACTCTGCAGTTTAACGAAGTGACTTTTACAGACATTTTAGTGGGTTTGAAATAATATAATGTACAAATTATGTCTAGAGAAATAAGTCTGGCACTGGCAGTTTATTACAAGGTCACTGTAGCGTAATATACAACACCAACCTAGACAATACAGCATTTTAAACTAATAAACATGCTCATAACAGTCAACTCAAGGGTAAAGTTGTTGAATGAAGATCCCATCATTCAGATCCAAAGAAGAAATAAACCACAAACACGAATCACAACTGCTAATGTGTGGACATTTTTAAAAGTGTATGCAGTATTTGTTTATCTAAACACTGAACACTGTTAGATATTCCTAAAGATACTAAACAGATATTTAGCTTCTGTTACTTACTGCGACAAGGAGAGCAGACAGAGCGGTCTTCATTTCAAGCAGCGAGAACGAGCGGCCACTTCGATTTAGGAGGAACGTGGATATGTCTTGCTGTATTTGTTGTTTAAGGTGCATATGAGATGAGTTGGCGTTGGCGCTCCTTATAAAGGAGCACAAAAGGAGTCAAAATACACTTCTCTGGAAATCCTTTTAATTGCACAAATATTTCTGCAGCCTATTGGATTACGGCATGCTTGGCGCTTCTGAGGAATCATCATCTGGCGAAAGGCCAGACATTCATGAATTACTCAAATCAAGAAACACGGGAAGTGTCTAAAACCGGTTCTGATTCCTATTTAATGCAAACATAAACCTGTTGTTTGATTAAATTATATTGAGATATGGGAGGATTTACTTACATATAATAATTTTGAAAAGGCACCAATTTCAAGAACCTATTGTCAGCTTATCGATTTGAAGGACCGTAGTACTGCTAAAATTAAAAGTGCCTGGGAGTTTGAGTTGGGTGAAAAGTTTGAGGTTGACTGGTGGGCAAAGGCTGTTGACAGAATCTATTCAATATGTGCCCGGCTTTCACTCACACAGTTTAAAATATTCCATAGGGTTCATTACTCCAAAGCTCTGCTCTCTAGGTTTTATCCTAATAAAACATATGCCAGAATAGCTGGCGGTTCATTCCACTGTAGCAACCCATGATAAATAATGGAATAAGCTGGAGGAAAATTAATGAAAGGATGACGAGAGCGCTCTCATCCTGTTAAAAATATCAGTCTGTGTTTTGGCTGCTGATTTCCTGATGACACGACAGATGTCATAGAGCGTGACCTAAAGGACATGCAAATCTTGAGGATGTGGCTGTGAGTCAAGCAACAGTCTGCTTTGTATTCTAACTGGCCTGTTGTCCATCAGGTTTTACACTAATTTACATGAGAACAAGGAAACAATGATGGCTGAGGCTCACAGTGTGTCCATGTCCATAAACTGAGCTCTTATTTTATAACTATGATCAAATGTACCAACATTTTCTTTATTGGGCACCTTTAATGCCTAGATAAGGGTTGTCTAAACTCGGTCCTGGAGGGTTGGTGTCCTGGAGAGTTTAGCTCCAGGGAAGGAGGAGGGCGAGTCGGCTGATTGGCCGGTCGCGCAGTCAATCATCCGGTCAGTCGGACAGTGGCCTCCGGCGGGTTCACGCGAGAACAGCGCGGGCGCAAACCGCGCTCACGAGAGGCGTCTGAGGTGCGAAAAAGCTCGCAACAGCGGCCTCTTGTGGATTCGCGAAAAAAAAACTGCAGCCGTACGTACCCGCCGGGACGTATTCCGCGGTCTCCAGAAACGTCCGCAGGACTACGTTTCCACAATGAGCCTGGGTTGGCTACTGGACAAACTGGTGACAATGGGAAAGACGTCCATATGGAGATAAGCTGTCAGCTGGTATCGCAAAAAGAAACGGCGTCATACCACCCTAAAGCGTTCATTGTTAAGATGAAATGCAGCCATGCATACTTCTGCCTTCATAATTCGTCTAAACTAACGTCTTATGAGCAGGTGAGGCTTAAATCCTTGAGTTGCTGCAATCATTTCTAAAATCAGGACGAAAGCTTGCTCATTCACAGTAACAGAACTAGGAAGTAGCATCTAAAACAGGTTCAGGTTTCAGTTAAATGGAAAATCTCTGTTTTGTTATCATAAGTAGGTGCAAGTCCAGTTGAAAAATGCCTACTATTCACAGTAAATGACAGTTCAGACTGACAATCATGCAATCACCGCTGAGTTCTCTGGAATGAGTTCAGCAGCAGATTCCCTGGCAAAACGGGTCAGATGTTTTGGAATGTATTCATTTCCTTCCAAGCAAATAAACCTAAACTCTTAATTACTGACTGAACACAACTTACAGCATTGCCTTTGTATTTTGTGCATGCAGCAGAAAAGAAATATAGGAGTCGTTGTCCTTAAAGGGCACCTATTATGCAAAAATGACTCTTATAAGGAGTTTAAACACAGGTGTGTGTCAGCAGCATACCTGTCAACCCTCCCGGTTTCTCCTGTATTTTACAGTTCTATCCTGCTATCATCCCATAAAGGTATTTCCCGTATTTTCAGTGTTTCTCTGAAGGGTGGCAAGTAACACTAAAGAGTCGAGCCTCTTTATACGCAACCCATACCGCCAAACCACCAGGGGCCGCCCTTTGCTCTTAAACGTGAGTCTGTTCTGTGCTTTCGCTTTGTTTAGGCATGGAAACACTTTGAAATAAATGTAAAAACCACGCGATCCCCTTTCCCTTTCATTACAGGCCGTCTTTGAGCCATCTTCCCTCCTATGCTATCCTCAAAACAGTCACATAGAGGTGCGTGACTGTCAGCTGACGCACTCCATAGTGATAAACAGACGCTGTTTCCTGAACGGATTCTGTACACACAATTTAAAGCGGAGCCAAAGTCTGGCTTTTGGGTGCGTGTTTAAACAGATATATACACATAATTAATAATAATAATATCTAAAGATGTCCATCGTGGTGTTTTTTTTTTTTAAACATAACTAATTTCATGCATAGAAAGTCAGGAAAGCAGTCGAATGCCTTCATTATATTGTTAGACGTGTGCATTTTAAAAGTGACACCTGTTATTTAATGTAATGAAACGAAAAGATCTAAATAAATAAGAGATTCATTCGTTGCTTTTTAATCAGAATGTGTAAGTTATACAGTGAAGAAACGGCTAATGAGATTTGATAGCTTGATTCTATTTCAGTATAAAAGCTAAAACTATCCAACCGGCCTAGGCTGGTGTTAAGCTGTGTTTTCAGCACTCCATTGAAAATATTGTGGTAAAATAAATTCCCTTATTTTAAACACATGACTCGAACAATGTAAGTCAATGGAGCGCTTCTTGTCAGGTCTGCCAATTCTGTAAGTAAAATGTAACCATGTAACACAAGACATCAGTTTCAGTGACATTCACAAGTGTAATGTCGAATGTTAAACACAAGAGGTCAGTGTCGCCTCTAATTTTACTACACAATATCTTCAAAACATTTCCCAGAGATGGGTTGCGGCTGGAAGGGCATCCGCTGCGTAAAAACTTGCTGGATAAGTTGGCGGTTCATTCCACTGTGGCGACCCCGGATTAATAAAGGGACTAAGCCGACAAGAAAATGAATGAATGAATGAATCTTCAAAACAAGTGTACTCTTTAATCAACATGCATTTTATTTTAATAAAACACACGCACACAATTAAATATCCACCCCCCCCCCCCCCAAAAAAAAGCATAAATCCAGTTTTTCACAGGTTTTTATTTTACTATTATTACGTATAATGCAGTTTGACTACGAGGAGATGCAGAAGGTGCCCTCATAAAACCTATTTGCAGTGTAAAAGCATGGTATTATTATTATCGGTGACATTCACAAGTGTAATGTCGAGTGTTAAACACAAGAGGTCAGTGTCGCCTCAGGGCTAATATTACTGCATGTACTACAACACCCTTTTGTAATGTTCTACAATATCTTTAAAACAAGTGCACTCTTTAATCAAGATGCATTTTATTTGAACTTTATTATTACTAAAAAGTACATCTTGATATATTAATAAAGTATTCATTCAACAACAACAACAATGAATGATACTCAATGCACACACAAACACACTCTCAATTGTATTTGTATCTACCTACCCCCCTCCACCACACCCTCCACATTTGTTCAGCAAATGTGTTCAACACAAAAAAGAAACTCACTCATGTATGTATCCTCTTAAGTGGAAGTAATATACCAGTCCTTCTGTTTGCTTATGAAAGCTAATGAAAGGGTGCTCTCTCTCCCTCTTTGTCATATTCTTGTTTTCTTAAACTAATAAAACATCTTACCATGATATAAGGGTGGAAACTAATGATGAAGTCGGGTTTGTTATCTCTGAATGACTCATTTAGCAGATATTGTGCAATCCTCATGAACTGTGATCCTGGAATTAACACTCCCGTCTGTGTTCATTTCCCCATCTCCCACCGCACATGCTTTGAGTGTGGATGAGTGTCTAGTCTTCATTTAAGCTGTTTAGACTTTTCTGCTAGATCAACAAAAATATAGGATGGTTATAAAGATATTGGAACTGTTCAATCACCCTATTAATTTAACCCTTAGTGGGGCAAATACTCATTGGAAAAACACTATGGGTTATTACATGACATTATAAAAGTAATATTATTGAAATCAATCTTAATGAAGTAACCATATACAAGTTGTGAACAATATTTAATATTTCTGAAGGAGCTGCTGATGTGGAATTGAAGCAGATTTTGGTACAGATCTAAACAAGACAAAGATAAAAATACAACACAACTAATAAATCTGAAAAATGAGTTGTATGTAATAACACTGGAATGACAGGAGAAAGCGCTACTGAACTACTACTGAAACATGTTTAATACTTAATATAGAAGGCTTTTTAGATGCTGCATCTTAAAGACGTCTCTCATATGCAGTGCTCAGGTGTGAGTTTCTCTCAGTCTTCATCAGAGTGTCTAAATCTGGATGCTTCTGTGGGTCTCGTCTATCAAATCTGAGTTGTAATCTGTATTCTCTATTGGGTTCGGCTCAGGTGATTGGCTGGGCCATTCTACAGCTTGATTTTCTATCTCTGAAAGCATCTGAAAGTCTCCTCGGCTGTGTTTTGGATCATTGTCTTGCTGAAATCTCCACCCTGGCTTCATCTTCATCCTCCTGCTGATGTAGATGTTGGACTGAAGCAGCTGATTTTCATTTACACTGAGGAAGGGCAGAGGCTTGCTGAAGAACTACTTACAGATTTCAGCTGCTGTCTGGGCTTTCAATGCTCAAACACACCTTCCTTTCTTCACGTGTTCAATACCTCTTCTTCTGCGTCATTTCATTTTATCACACAGAACTTCATTTGTAAACTAATTAGTTTTGTTTTCTTTGAATATACGGGCTTCTTTGGTTTTTACCAACATCTGGTGAAAATTTCAGGTCAGCAGCACCTTTAGAAATGTGTTTTCTGAGAAAAATGGTGACGTGTTCAATGCTTATTTCTTGCCTGATAAAGACTTAAACTTGATTGTTAAGGCTGAAGATAAAACTTTTATTATTTTTGTCATCAGGTAATGACACAAATGAACAGCAAATTATGATCATATTTAAATTATGATTGTCATATTTTAATTTAAGCATGCTGCACGTTCTCTGTTTTTCATTTGGGAGGAGGGGTGCTGTTGGGGGAAGTCTAAAAACACTGAATTCTTCCAGCTAGGCTTCATGTTGTTTTATGATGTCGCAGTACATCTACTCTCTGGGTGGCACCGTGAAACAATAGTGTTATTGTATCTTCACATGATAATATATCATGATGTCATGCAGAGGCAGTGTCAGATTTATAGCATATATGCTCACAGGAGGAAGAAATCAAAGACTAATCAGTTTCTTGATCAGTTCGGAAATGAAACTCAGCAACAAACGACAGCTCAGGCTGATCTCATGCATTAAGCTCAGTTTTTATCCTGAGGCCAGATCTCGGGTTGTTCCTTATTGCTGCACTTTATTGGTATGCACTAACCGCTACATACTAAAAAACAAACAGATGGAGGGTGGTGGAATCAATGTTAGTCCCACTTTGTGTCCTATAAACATGTGGTGTATCTTTTTCCATGATTGATTTTAAATGACAAGTACCAAAGAAGGTCTGCCCAATAATAATCAATCATTTGCTAAATAATGGCTTTAGATGCGATATATGGAAATAAAGAATTAACCAGATACAGTACAAGCTGCTGGGAGCAGTTACAAGTAACAAAACACAATTAAATCAACACAATCTCACGGCAATTCGTAACTTTTTAATTTAGTAGCTAATTCGTATGAATTCGTACGATCTAATTCGTACAATTTAGTACAATTTGCTCATCCCCCAATGACGGTTGGGTTTAGGGGTGGGGTTAGGTGCCACGCCTCCTTTTTAAAATCGTACAATTTCGTACAACCAAACTAGTACGAATTCGTACGAATTAGCCACTAAACTGGCAGAACGTAAAATACTTACGTTTTCTCATGAGATCAGGCTGGATTAAATACATAAGCCCCTTTCACACATACAAACCTTTTCGGAAAATTACTGGCAATTTTCCGGAAAGGTGTGTATGTGTGAACAGGCCCTTTTTTTTTAAATACCGGTAAATTCATTCTGGCTATTTTACGGAAAGAGAAGTTGTAGGATTAGCGGTAATTTGCCGGAATGCTCCGCTGTGTGAATGCAGAAGGAAGATTGCTGGATAGAGTGCGTGCACGTCTAGAACGTGCTGACGTGAGACGTCTACTTTAGCCAATCAGAACAGTCAGACGCATTCACATCCGCGCGGTTTGTGAAAATAAAAGCCTTTGAATATTTTTCCAGACACATTTAGCTGTTGTTAGTCAGATAACGTTTATATGTTCCTTCTCAATGCCAACTGTGTTTATAATTATCGATGAGATGCTTATGATAAGCCGTTGTTTGTTTACCTTCAAGATCTGCTTCCTTCAGTTGCTTGAAGTGTCGTGTGTGCCCGTGAAGGAGTCGGTGAGCGCCAGCACACACACATATCATGTACATCTCGACATGCGAAAGTGTTCCTCTATATTTTCATTGAAGTTGTTCACAATACTGATCCATCCACAGAGTTTGTAATGTAGTCAAATGTTTACAAACACAAGCGCAGCCGTTTAGAGCTCATTTCTGGGTAATGATGTCAGAATTTACCGCTATTTTGGAATAGATGTGTTAATGGTCTTTTTCGGAAAAATTCCGTAACGTCCTCGCCTGTGTGAACAGCGCTTTATTGAATTTACCAGTAAAGTCGTTCCTGAAATTTTCTGGATATTTTCTGGTATCACTGTGTGAAAGGGGATATGGTTAGCAAGCTAGATAAAACAAGGAGGCAGCCATTTTAATCACACTTAAGGTACTTACACTTGTGAAATGGAGGACGAAACTGATCCATAAACTGTGTACTGTAAAGTGTCAAGCTCTGACAAAGTCCCATACGTCAATAGTCTTTTCTGATTTTAACAAACGGCCGATGAATCCCCCAGTGTAAGCGTGTGGATTGCTGAAGCACTTGTCAGAAAAATGACAGGAACACAGCACAAGTCTGGGGCGATAATGCTGAGGTATTTTTACAAAAACTTCAACCACTGACTGTTCACAGCCTGATCAGGGAAAATAACACTTTTTTTTCTCCCCACACTTCAGAGGACAGCGTCTTCGCCACATGATTCAACCAGAAACTGCTACAGTGTTTGTGGGCGGGGCTGGGGAGGGGTTTGGAAGGTTTGAATTTTCCCAGGTCTTTGCACGCAGCAAATGGGCGGGGCTTGAGTTCCATATCAACGTCACGCCGGCACGGCTAAAGACTCGTTATCAAGATGAATCAAATGAACCACCTGAGTCGACTCTTTTATAGATGAATCAACACGGTGCACTTTCATATTTAAGCCTTAGCTGGATATTTCACTTCACTTAGAGCTGTGTTACACTCTGCATGGAAGGTCATTTTCAAAAACCTATAATAGGGGCTCTTTAAATATATAAAAAACAGTTTTCACTAAAATATTATATATATATATATATATATATATATATATATATATATATATATATATATATATATATATATATATATATAACTCTGACACTTGTTTAGCCTATAGCTGTGTCATCCTGTAAAACAGGATTGCTTTTTTTACAGGCTTCAGTGTGAGATTTTCCTTGTTCAACAGCACTTTTAAAGCCGAGTGCTGTCAGCATAAGTAAAGAAAACAGGTCCAACAGGTCTTTTCCAAAATAAAACCTTTTCACTTTTGCACTTTCCAAAGCATAAAAAACCACTACCATGTAAACATTAGCAGAGTAAATACTGTTTTATTGAAGATTCATAGGTTCCCAATGCAATAATGTACAAATAATACTACCAAAAAAAAAAGTCATAAAAATGTCTGAAACAGCAGTGCAGTTTTCTGACAGTGACAAATGTCACACCCAAGGGCACAGCAGACCTAGATACGTCACAGGGTTTAGCATAACACTAAGTAGATTTTCTCTTCAAAAATGCTTCTCATAACTATCATTTGCAGTATCGTCACCTACCCACACTTAAAAAAATTATGTTTGCTGCTTGTTTAAACTACTTACTTTATATGAGTTGAACCAACACAATTCTTTTTTTTTTTTTTGGGAACATCTTAATTGGTTTTGTTTTCAGAAATATTGAGTCAAATGAGTTTTTCCTTAAAACAAGCAAAATAATCTGCCAATAGGATTAGCAAAACAATTTTGTTTTCACTTGACACAAGACATTTTTGTTTTTGAGTGTAGTGGACAGGGAATTACATTTTCATACACTGTAAAAAAATACTAAGTCCCACACAATTGATTTGCGTTTAACACAACATGAAAAAATGTAGTTAACTTACTAGTTTTTACAAATTTAAGCAGATTGAACATAAAACAACTAAGTTCTCATCTCATTACATTTTCTTCCACTTCTGGGTCATGTGGGCAGCAGTCTCAGGTGGGAACCCCACACTTCCCTCTCCCCTGACACTTCCTCCAGGTCCTCTGGGGGATCCTGAGGTCTTCCTAGGCCAGTCAAGACACATAGTCCCTCCAGCATGTCCTGGTTCTCTCCGAGTCTTCCTCCTAGTGGGACAAGCCTAGAACAGCTGCCTTGGTAGGCATCCAGAAGACATCAAAATCAGATTCCGGAGCCACCTCAGCTGACTTGTCTCGATGTGGAAGATCAGCGGCTCAACTCTTGAGGCAAAGCTCCTAACCCTATCTATAAGGGTGCGCCCTGCCACCCTACTAAGGAAACTTATTTTGGCAGCTTGAATTTGAGATCTATTCCTTTTGGTCATGACCATAGGTGAAAGTAGGAACGAGTACATTTAGAGCGCTGCCTTTGGCTCAGCTCCTTCTTTATTGACTGAATTACTCCTACCACTTGTCAATCTCACACTCCATCCTTCCCTCACTCCTGAACAAAACCTCAAATTACTTGAACTCCTCCACCTGGGGTAAGAACTTTCCTCCATCCTGGAGATGGTGAGCCACCTTTTTCTGGTGGACCTGGAGGTGCTGATTCTGATCTGATGAACTAACAGAACAACATGGTCTACGAATAACAGAAATGAAATCCTTTGGTCCCCGAACCATAAAAATTATACACAGAACCGTGAAAAAGGGCAACCCTGTCGGAGTTTAACACTGGAAATAAGTCTGACTTATTGCTAGAAATGTGAACCAAACTCCTGCTCTTTTCATACAGGGGCCAAACAGCCCTTAACAGAGCGCATCTGACCCCATACTCCCCGTGAACCCTCCACAGAATACCAAATGTCTAACGCCTTCTCCAAGTCCACAAAACCCATATGGACTGGTTGGACATATTCCCATGAAACCTTGAGCACCCTAGTGGGAGTAGAGAGCTGGTCTAGTATACCACAGCCTGGACAAAATCTGCAGTGTTCCTCCTTGATCTGAGATTCAACCATTGACCAGATCCTCCTCTCCAGTTACCTGGCGTAGACTTTTCCAGGGAAGCTGAGGAATGTTATCCTCCTATAGTTGGAACACACCCTCTGGTTCCCCTTCTTTAAAAGGGGATGCACCACCCCAATTGAACAGCCCAGAGGTACTGCCCAGACCTCCATGTGATATTGCAGCAACGTATCAGCCAAGACAGCCCCACAATATCTAGAGACTTAAAATTCTCTCATCTATCATTAGAGTCCAAGACTTATGGTCAAAGATCAGATGACGTAACCACAAAGTCGATCATTGACCACCGGCTTATGTGCACTGATGGACACTCTTATGCTCGAACATGGTGTTTATTATGGACAAGCTGTGATTAGCACAGAAATCCAACAACAGAACACTACTGGGTTTCAGATCAGGCAAGGCCATCCCTCCCAATCGCGCCTCTCCAGGTATTACTGTCATTACCCACATGAACGTTGAAGTCCCCCAGTAGAACCTCAGTCTGAGCACCTTCCAGCACCTCTCCCAAGGACTCAGCACTGGTGTCTTGCCCATAGGCACAAACTACAGTGAGGGATTGATCCCTGACCTAAAGGCGCAAGGAAGCAACCCACTCCGGGAAAAACTCCAACACATATCGGCTAAGCAGAGGAGCTGTACGCAAGCCAACACCAGCTCGTCATCTCTCAACGTGGGCAAATCCAGAGTAGAAGAAAGTCCAGTCCTTCTCAAGAAATTCAGCTCCAGAGCCCAAGTTCTGCTTGGAGGTAAGCCCGACTATCACTAGTTGGTACTGTCCAACCCCCTGCGCAAGGTCTGGCTCCTTCCCTCCCGGTGAGGTAACATTTAATACCCCAAGAGCTAATTTCTGTGCCTGACGATTGGGTTGTTGTGATCCTGGCCTTTGACCAGCTCCTGTTCCACAATGCACTAGCCCTTTACAGATCCCACTGCTGGGGATGGGACTGCAAGGAGGACAGTTGTCCTACATCACTCCTTTGGGCTTAGCCTGGCCAGGTGGTGGCCTGGTACAACTATTAAATCCCCCCCCCCCCAAAGAAACTTGTGTTGTTTCAGCCCAATTAAAACAAGTAGTTTGAACAAACAGCAAAGGTAATATTTTTGGGTATGTTTTAAGTATTTGAGTATTTTAAATATGTTTGAGTGCGGAGCGCATTTGAATAGAGGGATGATGTCATATTGAAACATTTTGAAGAAAAATGCAACACGCTTTGGTTTTTCATACCTGGTGGTCATTACAACAATGTTATTTACACAGAAACAAACCTTAAAACCTGAGCGTACATAAAACAATAACACTATTCTTTTGCTGCTTAGCAAGCACTTGTGATTCCTTCTGGAAATGCAAACACATTTTGCCATATGTATAACAATAGAAAAAACTAATTTCCCTCACTCCATGTGTCCTGCATATTTCACCCAGCATCCCTTATGGTTCAGTATTGTGTGTGAAGTTTTAATGCAGTATCTCATTGCCAAGTATTACAACAGTAAATAAGGAAAGAGTCTACCAGTGTTTAGTTCATCAATAGAAATATTTGCAAATATGTTCATTGCTTGTAACTTCTGTGCTTGTAACTTGATTAAAAACTATGAATGCGCAAACGCTGATTTGCTCAAGTAATGAATGAACACATTGTGGACAAAAATTCAAGGGATTTAGCCAAAACTAACCGCAGTGGCGTAGCGCAAAATGCGGAGGCCCCCCTGCAGGGATCACTGACGATAAGGGGGGGGTCACAAATTGAGGAGCGGGGAAGGGAGACAGGGTGGAGCGACAACGCGGGGAAGCCTTCACAAACTGAGGAGCGATCACAAACCGAAAGCGGCGATAGCGTCAAAGTAGCCAGAAGTCATTAATTTCAATAAGAACCGGCGGCGAGAAACCGGTGTGAGCGTTGAGGAGAGTTGATATCAAGGCAACTTTCTGGTATGAGCTATGACGCGGTTCGGCAAGCAATCAGAATGAAGTAGTCCACAGCTTGAGAGGAGTTCAGAGAACACAGACCTGTGAACTTTGGTTCCGACCACAGTTGTTCGCAAGAGTTTGATTATTGCGGTTGCCAGATTTTCAATTATTGAAAATCACGACGACGCGGGGCCCCCTAATCATGCAGGGCCCCCCCGCGGTGCGTACCCTGCGGGTCCGTCCGCTATGCCACTGATTAACCGACATTAATCTTCATTATAAGCCACTGCAAAGCACTGTTCATTCATAACCTGATCGGATCGCATCAAACGCATTGTCACTGTAGGCCGAGTTCATACTGCATGATTTTCATAATCGCCGTTGTTTTCGCTGTTGTCACTGCATGACTGCTTTTGTCGAGTTGCGATTTCACGAAACCTGTGAAAATCAGGGCTGAAATCATGCAGTGTGAACTCGGCATTACTGATGCAGCAAACATGTCAAGTTTCTGATCGTGTCAAGCCATTTTAATTGGAGAAATTGACACTAGTTTCTAGACCTCCAGAGAAAGCTGTCACCTTCTCATCAGGTCAGGTCTGGAAATAGTTGCTAGTTGACTAAACCTGTTGTCCACGGTTTTAAGCATGTCTGGATGAAAGTCATCCTCTGATATAGAGATTGCATCCAGTTCAGAACTGGCCGTAGGTTTTCCTTCATCTGCATAGCAGTGCGGCTCGTAAACACCAAGCTCATCTTCACGCTTCTGTAGAGCGAGTACTTTCTGAAAAGACCAAAACACCACGACAATTATTTACATATGTTTCTACAATTTTGAAATACATATAAAATCTTAAAAATAATAAATGAACACATGTGTTCAGTGCTAAGATTAGATAAAAAGAAAGCATCAAGGTTACCTGGTTGATAAGTGCAGCGAGGTTTTCGCCAAAGTAAGATGTACTGACTTTGTAGTTGCTTCTAAAGCTGGATCTGATACTTGCACGCTGTTGAAAATATGCAGATAAGGTGTTTAAAAAAGGCTCAGGTCAGAAGGAATAGTTGGCGTCTTTATTTTTGCACTTAATTGGAAATTTTTTCTGTATGAACGTCTTGTGGAACTCTGAAAAAATAAACCATATATTTATTTCTGAATCAGTTTTGTTTATTTATAATTATTTTGGTTGTTTATTTTGTTATTTAATATAGAATATTTCCAATGAGCTTTACATAAAAATCGTAACACTAGAAGGTCTAGAGCAGGGGTCACCAATCTCTTTCCTGGAGGTCCGGTGCCCTGCAGGGTTTAGCTCAAATTTGTCTCAACACACTTGCCTGGGTGTTTCAAGTACACCTAGAAAAGCTGCAGTCACACTTGACTTTTCCACTCTTCTAGACTTCCATTCATACACACACGAATGCGTCAGACTGGAAACACAGGGTCATGCGTTAAGTTTCGCAGTTTGCTGTGGTGCAAAGTTGTAAAACTTTGGTCAAATGTTTTGGGTCTCCTTCCACAAGCTCCTCACAGTAGTTTGCAGGAGTTTTGGCCCATTCCTTCAGACAGAATTGGTGTAACTGAGTCAGATTTGTCTTGCTTGCACAAGCTTTTTAAATCCTGCCCACACATTTTCTATAGGATTGACATCAGGGCTTTGTGATGGCCACTCCAAAACATTCACTCTGTTGTCCTTGAAGCACATGTGAACTAATTTTGCAGTATGCTGAGGGTCATGGTCTGTTTCAAAGAGCCATTTGTGGGCAAGTTGTAATGTCCTGGCTGATGTGTTGGGATGTTGCTTCAGTATTTCTCCATAATGTTCTGTCTTCATGATGCCATCTATGCTGTGAAGTGGACCAGTCCCTCCTGCAGCAAAACAGCCCCACAACATGATGCTGCCGCCCCCATACTCCACAGTTGGGATGGTGTTCTAGGCTTGTGCACTTTCCCCTTTGTCCTCCAAATGTAGCACTGCTCATTATGGCCAAACAGTTCAATCTTAGCTCCATCAGAGCACAGGACATGTCTCCAAACATCAGTCTTTTCCCCAGTGTCATTCAGCTAATGGTAATCTGGCTTTGCTGTTGATTCTGGCTAGTTGGTTTCCCCACAGGGAAGCAGTGTGTTCGAGCTTTTCCTTTAACACTATTCTACAGTTGTGCCTCACATTAACTCAAATGTACATAACCATCTAGAACCGTGGAACCGTGGTTTCTGATTGGCTAATTGACAGCCAATCAGAAACCTCCAAAAGCTTGACATCATCATCTGAGCTTTTCCAGAGGCAGAATAATCTCATTGTGTGTAAACTTGACTTTCAAGAAAAGTTATAGCAATTTTTCCAAAATGTCTCTCTCATTATTCTGCTATTAAGCAGAACAGAAACACATTTGATCATCCTAACTTAGCTAAAAGAGAAAAAGTTTATTCACATTAACATTGACTTTTTTATATGGTTATGTGCCTTTTTATACAGTGTATGTAAACTTCTGCTTTCGTCTGTATCTATCTCCATATTAACACTTGGCATGGTCAGTTTGCTCGTGACTCAGTTTAAACAGGGTTGTACTTAAAATCCAGAATACTAGGGTTCGAGTGCAGTGAAGCATGCTTCCACAAAACAAATAAAACAAATGCAAAATCAAGGTAAAACTACATGTGGCTGCAGTGCAGTGCAATAGTAAAAACACTATTGGTGGGGTTAAAGGAAGGGTCTTGGTCAGTGGTTTACTAGCTGATCTGTAAGACAAGCTTGACCTGAACGTCAACAATAAGAAAGAGTTTTAATAAAATGAGGCGTACAAAATGTATTTTAAATTTGCAAACTGTAGACTAAGTGCCCTCCAGTGGATTCTGAAATGTGCAGCGAAATGTACCTGGAGCAACATATTTTAGGTTTTGTAAGAATGTACGCTAAAGCACGTATTTCCAATAAGCCCTCCATGAACTTTGAAAACTTGCTTGGGCTGTTGCCACTCACCCTGTATGCTGAGCGCTCGAATGCCTGTCCATCGTAGAGTAGCTGTGGTGCCTGTGAAACTGCATGCTGACTTTTTTGTATCACCTTGATGTTTTGATGGAGAACAATCATTTTTAGATGATTTACTTATCCTGTATACAGTCAGGGTTGCAGAATTGCAATTTAAACTTTCATTTTTTAGTTAGAAATTACATAGAAATATGGTTTTCATGCACAACACGTCATATTAACCCTTGGTGTATTGTTTAAATTGACTACCCTTTTGTTATGTTTGCGGTTGTCACATTTTTTGAATGCAAAGCCATGACAGCATATAATTATGCGTTCTTGATTGTTGCTGGTTTTCCCTGTTGGGAAGAGGTACAATTTGTAATTTTTGCTATTGATCACCAACAGGCAAGAATGCATGATTATATGCTGTCATGGCTTTGCAATCAAAAAATGTGATTATAATGAAAGCCAAGGGGGCAAAAACAGCCCCCAACACAATGAAAGGCTAGTCCATTTGCATAGTGTATTGTTGAATTTTTGAATATTGTCAAAGAATTTTCCCAAAATATGTGTCAAAATAAGATTTTTCAGCAAAAATCATCACATTTGCTGAAACACAGAGAAAGTTGTGCCCTAATTAAGACTTAATATCACCTCAGAGTGGATGAAAATACTCCCTACAGCACTCAAGGGTTAATATACAAAATTAAAAGCCATTTGAAATCCAAATATTATTACTCACAGTTTGTGATGTGATGTTCTGGCTTGATTTTACATTTGTAGAGACATGCATACTGCTATGCATGTTGGCAGAATCCGGTTTGTCAACTCCTATACTGAAAGGCACCTTTATAAAGACATCATGGTTTGGATTAAAATTACTCAAGACAACAGTAATGGTTTTATATAAATATGTCACACCTTAATAACGTCTCTGGGGGCCAAAAACTATATATTTAAAAAAAATTTTAAGAGCACAAAAGTGTTTTCTGAGCTTCATATGATTACACATGAACCACTCAAGTCACTGTTTTTGGTTCCTTTTCTATTTGTTTGTTTCTGGACCTCTGCTGTCTTTGGAGGATAAGGGAGCTCTCAAACTCCATCTAAAGTATTTTCATTTGTGCTCTAAAGATGATCAAAGATGTCTCAGAGATTGGAAGAACATGAGGGTGAACATTTTTAGATGAACAAACCATTTAAGACTCGGGCTTATTTAACTCTGTTTCCCCCCGTCTGGTTTGTCGTCATTGGTGCAGATATGACAGAGGCTTCTTTTGTATGTCCAAAGCAGTTAACAAGCACAAGTAAATCTGATACTAGCGGCTCCATTCCGGGCAACCTGAATAAGAGTATGAACTTGGTGTCTTTTGGTGTTACAGATCTTCCTTCTCATAGTATTGAATTGTGGTAGGAACATTGCCCAGGTCAGAGAGGTATAAGTCCTACACATTTTATCATGAATGTGCATTTCATATATTTTCAGTGCATTTATGAAAGAGTCAGGTCTAACTCCACTTTGTGATGCAAAGTCTCATGCCGCTAATAGTCTTGGTGTATGTCCACACATGCTTCAGACTCCACTCATGCAGACGTGCTAACACAATGACACTATATTTTATATATTTGTCAGAAAACCAGGATGCATACTGAAACATTTCTGGAACATTAAATCAGCATATCAGGATGATTTCTTAAATATCGTGTGGCACTGAAGACTATAAAAATGCTGTTCATGATTTCATGTTATTACATACGTTGATTGATGGATCTTTGCTGTAAAGTTTTAGCCTAAAACTGAATAAAACTCACAATCTCAAGAATCAATAGATGAACGGTACTCTGGGCAAAGTAATGAAATTACCGTGCAGTCTGTTCCTGGATTTTCTGTATTTGTTGTAATAAGGCAACCAATGGCATCGTCGTTTGCAATCATTTTTTTCTCTTGCTTGCAGGAGATCAAGAGAGCCAGTAAACCCATCACTGAAATACAACAAGGGAAGATTTATTCGAATCTTAATGTAATCATGGTTCTATTAATAAGGAAGGAAGCAGTTAATCACAGTGTAAAGTTCACACATGATACCAAAAATTTCAATGATCGCCCAGAGCACTCAGGAGCCAGACACCCAATTTCAGTCTACCCAGGAATCTGCAATAGCACCATTAGGCCACAGTTACCCCTGTATGTTTTAGCTTTGGTTGTTTCTGCTGAACCCGGCACCTCTGGTGATTGAGGATGCAGGAATACCCGGTGACCTATTGTATTTTCATTCTCCAGCTATCTTTCATAACACATTGTTTGGTCAGTTTAATATGGTTATTCGGGTCCTAGCAGGACCTTTAAAGACTAGATCACCCGAAATGAAAATTCTGTCATGAACTGCCCACCATCATGTCATCCTATCCATTGAGGCTTTGTTTATCTTCAGCACATACTCACTCACTCTGCTTCGGTTTATATGGGGGCAGTTGTGGCCTAATGGTTGGACTTGTAATCGAAAGGTTGCAGGTTTGATTACGAAGTCTTGGCATGAAATGAAGGTGGGGAAAGTGAATGAATTAGCTGCCCACTGCCCTGGGTGTATGCTCACTGTGTGTAGAATGCAGGAATAGCATCACTAATGTTTAATGCAGAGCATTTAAAGGGTTACCGCTGAATTAGCCCTAGATCAGGGGTCACCAATCTCTGTCCTGGAGGGCCGGTGTCCCTGCAGGGTTGAGCTCCAACTTGCCTCAACACACCTGCCTGGATGTTTCAAGTATACCTAGCAAGAGCTTGATTAGCTTGTTCAGGTGTGTTTGATTAGGGTTGGAGCTAAAATGTGCAGGACACCGGCCCTCCAGGAACAGGTTTGGGGACCCCTGCCCTAGATAAATAAATAAATGCTGAGTTCACAGTAATCAGCCCAGTCAGACATGGTATTTTTGATGCACTGTAGGGTACACTTCCCTAAATTCAATCATTTAGCAAATACTTTTATCCAAATCAATTTACAAACCTTACAACGGGGTCACCAATCTCAATGCTGGAGGGCTGGAGTCCCTGCAGAGTTTACCTCTAACTCTCATCAACCCACCTGCCTTGAAGTTTCAAGTATAACGTAATTAGATTGTTTAGGTGTAATTAGAATTTTTTGGGAATTCTATAGTAAGCCAAGACACAGTAGTTGTACAGGACTACAGCCCAACATGCTTTAAATGAGATCTCTCTAAGATCTTACTATGCTTTTAGTGAGTAATATGACCGTATTTGGATTCCGGTATTTTATTGATCATGGTCACGCATTACTGGATATTTAGTATCATACAAGAGTATCAATCTACTTTGTTTAGCAATATAAGCACTTTAAAGCCATTCAACAGGTGCAGGTGTCATTCAACAGGTCTCAACAGCATTTCTGTCCTTGTTTTGCCACACCTTTTATAGTTGGATTGAATTGTACAGAAGGACAGGTGTTCAGCATCATGAAACCGTTTGCAAAGTGTTTCATCGCATATTAGCACTGTCAATGCCATCATAACACTGAATTACCTATGAGGATCAGGATTGCAAGAAGAACCAACAAGGCGGCAGTCGGCCCCATCCGAGCCTTTGACACCATTCTGACATGGCAGTCGGAGTTGACAGAGCAGTCGCACACTGTGACCGACAGGTTCTGGATGGAGTATAATCCCTGCTGGTCCGATATTTTGATCTGGAGGAGCTGATGACCTGAAAACACGTCTTTTTCTTTTACAAGAGTCACCGTATTACCTGTAAGAGAAAAAGAAAGATTGCTGACACAACCTCAAAGGGAAATCAGCCTCTATGGCTTCAAGAGTTCACTCTTAGCTGATGATTGATTATAAAGCGTGTTTGGCATGCTGTTCCTGGAGAGATCCCTGAGCTCAGAAGATCCTCGAGCCCGGGTTGACGCAAGAAGAGCGCGGGCGCGAACGGCACTCGCGAGAGACATTCGAGATACAAAAACGCACACACAGCGGCCTCTTGCGGATTCGCAAAAACAAAAACTGCACAAATTCGTACCTCCCGGCACGTATTTCGCGGTCTCCAGAAACGTCTGCTGGACTTTGTTTTCAGAATGAGCCTGGGTTGGCTTATTAGCATTTATAAATACAATCTTAATTTAGACACAACTACTACCTTACTAAGGTATAATAAGCCACTAAGTAGTAGTCTACTGAGCTAAAAGTCTTACTTAAGGGTTTGTTACTAGCAGGAATTGTACATCAAAATAAAGTGTGTCCCTTATTTTACCCTCATGATGTGTTGTACAAGCGAAATGTGATACTTAGTATGAAAAATAGCTTGAAGCGAAGAAGAAAGGTATCATTACCCTGGATTGGATCAATCCTCCATTTGTTCTTGACATCTCCTAAAAGCTCATAGTAGAAAGGTGAGCTGTATGGAGGAAGGTCCAGGTCTTTGGCTGTGATGTTGGCCATTGTGGGCTCTGCATTCAGGCAAAAGTCGATTCTGTTCATCTCCAGGATTGGTACATTATCGTTTTCATCATTAACATGGATAAAGAGAGTTCCCGTGCCTGTCAGCTGTGGTACTCCTGGTGATCAGAGACACTGTTAGTCAGTATAATACAGTTAAGGAGGAAATCTTTGGGAATCAAATCATGCTTACCATCATCCACAGCATACACGATTACTTTATAGGTGTCGTTAATCACAAACGGCGACTCTCTGTCCAGAACTTTAGCTGTGGTGACTTGTCCAGTCACTGGATCAACAGTTACCCAATTATCAAGATCTTCACCTTTAACAAATCTGAGATTGAAAGAAACACCAGGTAAGTTCACCTTTGGTTATTTGCAATGTCCAACTAACCTTACTAAAGTTTCTCTTACTTAAATGTGTTTGCATGGCTTCCATCCGTGTCTTTAGCAATGAAGGTTGTAAGACTCGTTCCTATTGCAGTATTCTCCAATACCGGCACGTTTTTGACGGGAGGTATAAATACAGGTGGATCATTTATATCATCAACATGAATGGTGGCCTGCATGGTTTTATAGAGGCTTGCAACACTTGCGCCAGGGTTTTGGGGTATTTTGTCAAGTTCCCACATGGCATTCGGCACTTGCTTTTTGACCTTACATGAAAAGTAAGGCACTTCATTCTGCACGCTGATGGATATATTTTGGTGTGTTTGCTCCTCGTAGTCCATCGCCTGAGTGTTTCAAAGCATAAAGAGAATTTGGAGAATTGTCAGCATTAATGTATTCAGGCATACTTTATCATGTTGAAGTGATGGTCAGAATTAGAGAATAATCTGCATGTTGAAGGTGACTGCTTTAGTCTTTTATTAAAAAGAGATTTTAATAAATTACAAATATTCTAAAGCATAAACAACTTAGAAGAGATATTTGGAGATATTTTCATTCATTAATTTTCTTATCGGCTTAGTTCCTTTATTAATCTGGGATTGCCACAGATGAATGAACCGCCAACTTATCCATCATGTTTTACGCAGTGGATGCCACAACCCATCACTGGGAAACATCCAAACACTCTTGCATTCACACTCATACACTACAGACAATTTAAGCTTATACGCTTAGTCCCTTTATTAATCTGGGGTTGCCACAGAGGAATGAACCGCCAACTTATCCATCATGTTTTACGCAGTGGATGCCACAACCCATCACTGGGAAACATCCAAACATTCTTGCATTCACACTCATACACTACAGACAATTTAGCTCATCCAGTTTACCTGTACCACATGTCTTAGGACTTGTGGAGGAAACCCACGCGAACACAGGGCCAACATGCAAACTCCACTTAGAAATGCCAACTGACACAGCCTAGGCTTGAACCTGCAACCTTCTGTGCTACCCACTGCGCCACCATGATGCCCATTTGACAAACCAATGTGTGAATATCCTAAACAGCCCAAACCAGCAACACTGACTCAATCTTTGGGCAACTGTTGACACAATAAAGCATTAACCGTCATCCGCCTACCTTAACAACAGTTAAAATCCCTTCATTCGTCACAGGGTCTGTTTCTATTTTGAATAGATTTTCTTTATCTCCATTTATAGTGTATTTGGCTATCCATGCTTTTGATCCTGGCTTGTCTTTGTCTGTTACTTGCAGTCGTAGTACCTCAACCCCAGTTTCCCGCTCCTTGACCTTCCCAGGACCCTGAAACACAAGTCAAAAATCTCACTGGATTTTATAGGACAATACTGTACGTCTTGCATGCCATTAAATAACAACTAATGTATTCGTTCTGTTTTATAATCAAACTTGATAAAATCAGTCTGCAGAAACACTTTGATTGACATTCTCCCTTTGTACGTGTCATCAGAGGGGGAAAGCCCCGCCCACTAGTCCCCATCTCATTAGCATAAACAGCAGCCCTGAGTGAGAAGCAGCCGTCTGTCCATTAGCCATTAGTGTTTGAGCTGCTGAAGATAATGTCAGCATAGACTAAGAGGATTATAGATGTGGAGTTCTAGATGAACAGCGACAGGAGCCACATAGACTGACAGAAGCATCAAGCACACACTCACACTGAAGCACACATGCACAGCACTGACAACACACACACTGCTGTTTTACAGGCGTATGTAGCTCCGCCCTCTTCTGAAAAGAGCACAATCTCATTTGCATTTAAAGCGGCAGTCAACAAGACACCACAATTAGGATGAAAGCCTGAATGGGTCAGTTTCAGAGAGATGGAGAACATTATTAGTGTGGTATTTTGAGCTCAAACTTAACACACACACACACTCTAGAGACATCAGAGACAAATTTTACATCTTGTAAAAAGAGACATAATAGGTCCCCTTTAAAACTTTGCAACACGTGTTAAAACCTACTGTTTTGCCAGTGAACTCTGGAAGATTGTTGTTACCGTCCTGAATATTGATTATCACTGTACTTGTACTTGAGAGCTGTTTTTTGTCCCCGTTGTCCTTCGCTTCAACCAGAATTGTATATTTCTGAGCTTTCTGGAAGAGATTAATTTAAAATAAAACATTTTGATGTTGAATTGAGAATTTTATAAACACAAAAAGCTATACATTGCAAAAAAAAAAAAAGCTTTTTTACTTAAAAACTCCAAATATTTAAAAAAAATTAAATCAGAAAGCATTTTTCTGATAAGCCAAAAATACTGTCTTGTTTTCAAAAATAATGTGCCAAAACTAAGTGACTTTTTCCTTAAAACAAGCAAAATAATCAGCCAAAGAGGTAATCACAATAACCTTGTGCTCTATTTTTATGACCTAGGCTCAAAGTCTAAAGCACATGGTGCAAAAGCATTAACGGTGAGTCCCAATCCACTTTTGCTATTTTAAGGACTGAAAAATACGCTCCACCCCAGTGCATGGTCTAACACGGTTGTGCTGATTCTCTTCATGAGTTCTGGGTGTGTTTTGAGCAGAACCTGCATTAAACCAATCAGAGTCTCGTCTCTCATTCCCTTTAAGAGTCAGTTGTGTCGCACTATGGTGCATTTGCTATTGACATGGCAACTTTGTAAGTGTAAAAACTGAACACTTCACCAGCGAGAACACAGTTAAACAGAGCATCTGCAGCGCGAGGAGAAAGAACGAGCCTCCTCCATTCAGCCTCTTTACTTACTATTTACTTTACTCCTTTACTTTGGTGGAGTGAGGAAACAGTGGAAGCTCACTCCACTGAACACATCCAATAGCCCACATATTTAATTTCCTTTGTTAAGAGCAAAGTTTTGCCTAAAAGCTATTTCTAAATTCACTTATTTACAAATTCAGTGCTCCAACAATGCGCCTTAACACACCTCCTTTATAGACCAGCACATGAGTCCACAAAGCGCCACAAATGGAATTGCTTTTTAAACAAAGTGGCGCAATACTTAAAAATTAGTGTTGCACTGGTCTGAAAAATAACAACAAATCATGCCAAACACGTCTTGCTCCTTATTGCACTGGGTGCATGATAGAGCCCCTTATGTCAAAGCGAATATAACATTATTTTTCTCACCTCATTGGCAGATTATTTTACTTGTTTTAAGGAAAAACATAATTTTGACTTCTGAAAACAAGTGAGCTGTCGAGTGAATGCATCTTGATTTAGGAATTTGTAGATATTTGAACTGGAAACAAGAGAAAAACTCTACGAAAAGCACTTTTTTGCAGTACATGTCTTATGAAGTGTATTAAAAGTAACAAAATAGTTTAAGGTGTAAATGATTCATACCGTACCTCATAGTCCAAACAGCCTTTAAAATAAATGGAGCCAGATTCTTTATGCTGTCGAATGTAAAACTCGACATTATCTGTTTTCGGTGTTACAGACTTGATTGTATAAGTGAACGTCCCGTTGCTTGTAGTTGGATTGTCATTGTCATGTGCCAGTACCGTCAGTACTTCTGTACCTAGATTAATATTAAGAAAGTCATATTTCACCCAAATTTATTCATCCATAAAATATTTCATGAATGCACACAGTCATTAATTCAACAGACCTTGGGTGTGACCAAAATAAACTGATTGGTTTATATAAACACAGTTTAAGTCAGAATTATTATCCCCACTGTATATTTCATTCATTCATTTTCCTTCAGTTTATTCCCTTGTTTATCAGAGGTCGCCACAGCGGAATGAACCGCCAACTATTAGTTCACCCAATTTACCCATAGCATATTTTTTAAGACACTAGTATTCAGCTTAAAGTGACATGTAAAGGCTTCACTAGGGTAATTAGGGTAAAGTTAGGGTAATTAGGCAAGTCATTGTATAACAGTGGTTTATTCTGGAGACAATCCAACACTAATATTGCTGAAGGGGCGAATAATATTGAGCTTAAAATAGCTTTAAAACTGCTTTTATTCATGCCGAAATAAAACAAATAAGACTTTCTCCAGAGGAACAAATATTAGAGGAAATACTGTGAACAACTCCTCAATCTGCTCAACATCATTTGGGAAATATTTGGAGAAGGAAGAAACGAAAAATTCACAGCAGGGTGAATAATTCTGACGTCAACTGTAAATATCATAACATTATAGTCTGCAAGTGCACAAGGCTGAGTACAGATTGACAGAATGTCCTGAATATAAAGAGCAAAAGTAGAGAAGTGTTTACGATAATAGTGAACTACCTTGAGCTTGGGACTCGTCCACATTCACTTCATAGACTGACTTCTGAAATGCAGGCGCGTGGTCATTTATGTCCAATATCCTGATCTCCACACCAAGCCGTATGTCCACCTCATTATTGGATTTATTTTTTGCTTCGAACATTAGCTGTAATTGAGTCCAGTGAAAGTCAATTGGCAGTGTAATACAGTAACCAGTGCTGTTATAATGCTACACTGTGAAAAATATCCAATACTTAGCAGTTTCCTTTTCTGAATATCTGTGAAACTGTTTGCAGTGCTGTATAGTGTGTGTTGGTGTTGTATATTACGCTACAGAAACCTTGTAATAACCTTGTAATAACCTTGTAATGCCACAGCCATGTCACCCTGCAGCCCAAGACCGGTTACTCACTGAAGCTAAGCAGGGCTGAGCCTGGTCAGTACCTGGATGGGAGACCACATGGGAACACTAGGTTGCTGTTGGAAGTGGTGTTAGTGAGGCCAGCAGGGGGCGCTCAACCTGTGGTCTGCGTGAGTCCTAATGCCCTAATATAGTGAAGGGGACACTACACTGTCAGTGGGCGCCGTCTTTCAGATGAGACGTTAAACCGAAGTCCTGACTCTCTGTGGTCATTAATAATCCCATGGCACTTCTCGTGAAAGAGCAGGGGTGTAACCCCGGTGTCCTGGCCAAAGTCCCTCTATCGGCCCTTACGATCATGACCTCCCAATTATCCCCATCCACCGAATTGGCTCTATCACTGTCTCTCCACTCCACCAATAGCTGGTGTGTGGTGAAGCACTGGCGCCGTTGTCCTGTGGCTGCCGTCGCATCATCCAAGTGGAGCTGCACACTGGTGGTGGTGTGGAGAGACCCCCCCTCATGATTGTGAAGCGCTTTGGGTGTATGTTCATACACAATAAATGCGCTATATAAATACACATTACATTAATAAACTGCAGCACATTTTCTGTTATTTTACCGATTTATTTCTCTAGATATTGTTTCTTATCAGGGGCGCAACTGCACATTTACAGAGGGGTATGCGGGTTTAAGTTTTGCCCCCCTCATTCTAAATATTCTGACTATTTGTTCATGTGTCAGTTTTAACAGGGTTAAGAACCGTTATAATCAGCATCAAAAGTGCACAGAGCAGAGATCAACATCCCATAATGCAATTCACCACCGCAAATAAACACACTTGTGAATCACAAAATACGTAAACTGTGAACAGACAGATGTTTCACAATGTTTATATGAGGAGTTCTTTAAGGGATGCTTACCTTAAGGATATTTTGACCAGATTCATAGTCCACCTTCCTATGGACGTAAACGTCTGCTTTATCATTGATTGTGAGCAGGTTTTTTGGTTCTTTATCCACACCCTCACCTTGCAGCTCGAATTTGAGTAAATAAGCTTTTTCGGCATGAATCTGCAACACAGACGACACACACATGGGTCATAATGTGTCTCCGATTAACTTATGTGCATGCATATACAGTGTTCAGCAGAAATGAAGTCAGCCCTCACAGATCTCTCTTTTACATTCATAGTTTCTACAGGATCCCCTAGGGCAGTGTTTCTCAACCTTTTTCTTTGGGGCCCCCCCATGAACATATACAAACATTGGAGCCCCCCCACCATATAAATACACACGCATGCACACACATATGTACTGTATATATATATATATATACTGTATGTGTGTGTTTGTGTAATATTAATATATAATATGTATAGAAAAATATAAATTAATCACTTTTAACTTGTCTTGGCCTTCAATAAAACTAATCTTTGTCTAATCTTTTTCTTCGCCTCTGAAGAACCACTGCATTAACGTTTCTCTGTCATTTTTGTTTTGATTTTGCCTTTACGACGCGTTGGACAAGCACATTGCGTGAGCAAAATTTAAATAATTATTTAAAGTTATTTATTTTAATTATTTTTACTATTATGTTGGAATTTTAAGCATGTTTTGATTTTTTTTAGTACTTGAAAATACATATATAATAGTAGGGCTGCTTTTTAACAGAGCAAGGAATTTTAACAGTATTTCCTATAATATTTTTCTTCTAGGCTTATTTGTTTTATTTTAGCTAGAATAAAAACAGGTTTAAATATTTTGTAACCAATTTAACTTCAATATTATTAGCCCCCTTATGCAATATATATTTTTGATTGTCTGCAGAATAAACTACTGTCATACAATGACATGTGCATGCGCATACATGTGTACATGGCAGTTTAGTGGCTAATTCGTACGAATTCGTATGAGTTCAGTCGTAAGAAATTGTACGGTTTTAAAAAGGAGGCGTGGCACCTAACCCCACCCCAAAACCCAACCGTCATTGGGGGATGAGCAAATCGAACTAAAATGTACGAATTATATCGTACGAATTCGTACGAATTAGCCACTAAATGAAATAGTTACGAATTGCCGTAAGATTGTGTTGGTTTTGTCAGTTTAGTGGCTAATTTGTACAATCTAATGCGAGTTTAGTCGTACGAAAATGTACGATTTTAAAAAGGAGGCGTGGCACCCAACCCCAACCCTAATCCCAATCGTCATTGAGTGATAAGCAAATCATACTAAATTGTGGGAATTAGATCGTACAAATTTATACAAATTAAACCAAAAAGTCACAAATTGCCGTGAGATTGCGTTGGATTTCATTTATAATTTGCAAACAATACTTTTCTGACATTATATTAAGAAGGTGGAAGTCAGAACATACAAACATAAAACCAACTTCACCCCAATCAAGAATCAATCCAAAATCTCCATTTGACTCATAAATATTTATATTTGCACGTGTAAAATCAATAATGCTGAATAAAGCAGAACTGAATGCATTCTAGCAGACAGTAAGTGTATATGCACGGCACTCACGTTGCCTATTTTATATGGAAATGGTCCGGGAGATTCTTCCTCGATGGCAAATGACTCAATAATCCACATGCGCTTCTGTCGTATCTTTCCACCGTTAGCCCATGAACACACACTCCAGGAAAGCTAGATAAAGACAAACCATTTCATCTGTTATAAAATGATTATATAACATATGCAGATCATTCTGTACCTTAATGCAGTATTACAGTATACTATATACACTTATTTACAGTATGCACTTAAACAGACACTGTTTGTTTGTGAGACAAACGCAATACATTGACTTTCACAATCATTTACTGAAGACACCCACTGAAATATCATGCAGTCCAACAATAGTTTCATACATCATTCACCAGCATGGACCACGCCAAACTTTGAGCTAGACTTTATTGTAGGGATGAAAGGGATGGGAAGTAAGAGGATAAACAGTGAACAGGTTGATCGGGCATCCTACGGGCTTTTGTCCGTAGTGTATGTGGGTGAATGAGTGTGTATGGACGTTTCCCATGGGTTGTTGGTTGTTCAGTTGGTGGTTCATTCCATTGTGGCAGCGAAAAAAAAAAGCCGAAAAGAAAATGAATGAATGCACTTATTTATATAGATGAGGGCGGAATTATTAGCCCTATATATATATATATATATATATATATATATATATATATATATATATATATATATATATATATATATGTATCAGAGAAGGGAAGAGTTTTGTCCTTTACTGTACATATTTTACCAAAAAAATCTCTTGAGATTTGTCTTCTGTTTTTTAAGTGTCCTGGATAAACAAATAATAAACATTACAGACCACACATTCAAAACAATTAAATAAATATGAATTCATAAGAATTCCACTACCAAAACATGTCCACAATTATAATTGTTCATTGAAATACTCTGGTCGGTGTTTACTGTCAATCACAGGAGATCCACCAATAGCAAACTAGATTTTTAAAAGAGGCCCGCCCTTTATTTGTTTTTGTTTCTTTCACAGCAATTGTGAATTTTTCACCCCCAAGTCTGACAAAATTGGGATAATAAATAAATAAACACTGAAAGAAGATAGTTATCAGCCCAAAACTGTGGCACACAGACACACACATGCACGTGTAAAGACTGAAAATAAATAATAAATAAATAAACTATCAAAATAAATTAGCCCCAAAACTAACTATCACCCCAAAACAGCGAGTTACTGTCACAATCATTATGAACTATACACACACACACACACACACACACACACACACACACACACACACACACACACACACACACACACACTGAAATAAATTAATTATCAATCCAAAAGTGCTAATGTCACAACAGTTATATTATAAAGTACACACACACACACACACACACACACATATAAAAATATTTAATAAAAATTTAATAATTAACTAACAAACACTAATTAGCAATCTGCCCAAAATTGCTAGTTAATTTGGCATTAATTAAAGTACACACACACACACACACACACACACACACACACACACACACACACACACTAAGGTGAAATTAAAAATACATAATAAATATACACAGAAAGTTAGTTATCAGCTTAAAACTGCTAGATAATTTAATGATAATTATAAAGCACACACACATGAAAATGAATATATAAACACTTATACACACACACACACTGAAAAAAATCAACACAAAAATTAACTATATAGCACCACAGATCTGAATTAATGTCTCTCTCTATCTCTCTCTCTCTCTCTCTCTCTCTCTCTCTCTCTCTCTCTCTCACACACACACACACACACACATTGAAACTCTCACACACATAAAAATAAATATATAAACACTTAACAAAAGTTAGTTACATCCTAAAACTGCTAATGTCACAAAAATTATAAAGTACACACACACACACACACACACACGAAAAAAAATATATAAACACTTATACACACACACACACGCACACACACACACACACACACACACACACACACACACACACACACACACACACACACACACACACACACACACACAAATAAAGATACAAATCTGGCTTTAATTTTTCAATATAGTCCACACAATCCTAAAATAACTCAATATGTGACTCATGAGCTCTTAGACGAGCTAATTACCTTCATTTTCATTTATCAGCATAATCAGGGTGATTAAATATAATCTGCTGCATACGCTGCATTAACACATTATAATAAAAGTGAGACGTGCTTGATTTTATCATCAGAAGAGAACAAACCATTCCTCAATTTCTTCATTTAGTCTGGTGGAGCTATTGTTCATCCTTTGACTGACTCGTTTTTTCCTTTACGTAATGTGAAATGATTAAAGTTGATTAACTAATTAATAATAATAATATTAATATTCAGTGTTTTTATAATCCACATTCATCAGCAGGAGCCAACACATGAGGTTAAAGAGTTGTTTTGCTGTTAATGTTGACAAAATGTACTTATACACACTTTCTGTCAACAGTGTGTGTGTGTGTGTGTGTGTGTGTGTGTGTGTGTGTGTGTGTGTGTGTGTGTGTGTGTGTGTGTGTGTGTGTGTGTGTGTGATCATACTTTCTTCAGCGTTCAGAGCAGTAAATCAGACTCTCTGCTGTGTTTATGTTTCAAAGAGTGCTCGAGGACATGTGCGTGTGTAAACCACATCATACACTCCCTTAATGACAAACCCTCAACAATAAAACCCACGACTATATACTGATTACATTGAGAACAACAACATTTACGATAAAAACCCTCATTAACTAGTGCATTAACGAACAATGAGCTTTACTATCTTAGCTATTGGTTATAACCAGTGTTGGGCCCGTTCCTTTAAAGGAGTAATTAGTTATAGTAGTTACTTCTCACAGTTAACTGAGTTACATCATTATAATTACCAGGGAAAGTAACTATTGCATTCGTTTAAGCAAATCTAATGTCAAATAAAATCAATATAAAGCATTGTACAGTAATCTACACTATTTTAATGTTGTTGTGGGACAACGTGTAAGACAGCAAATTCAACATTTCATTATAAATATACTATAGTTGCACAATAAAACACAACAGATGCTTTAGAACTTAGATGTTAGAGAGTATTTAGTTTAATTCTGTCACTAATAATACATTAAGAGTCACACATTACTTTAATCTACACTATTAACAAACCAAAGCTACTCGATGCATTTACTGACATGAGCAAACATGAGACATTCATCACAGTATTTATTCATATCAGTAAATGGAAATAGAGTCATGATTAGTTGATGTTAAGTGCATGAACTAATGTCTGGATTTGGGCTGTAATAACGCATTAGTGAATGATGAACTATGATTAATTAATGCTGTATTATTTGTTCATGTTAGCAAATATATTAAGGGTCAGACTTTACTTTAATCTACACTATAACAAACCATTAACTGAGACTTTTAGCTTAATAAACTAATAAGTAGCTGCTTGTTAATCATTATTAAGCTAGTTGGGTTTTGGTATTGGGTAGGATTAGTGATGTAGAACATGATCATGCTTTATAAGCGCTAATAAACAGGGAATGTTGTTATAATAGCCAGTAGTTAATAGTGAGAACTGCTACTGAGGCCGCGTTTACACTAATGCCTTTTAGTTTGAAGTTTTGCCACGGTTACACCATCCGTCCACACTACGCCGGAGTTCTCAAGTGCTGAAAATGGAGCGTTTTGGAAACGCTGGAGAGGCTGTTTTCATTCTGAAGCGCTGCTGCTGCGTCTCAGTGTGGATGAGGGAAAACAGAGACATCTGAAAATGGAGGCGGGGCTGCAGAGATTCGCTAGCTGATTGGGGCTTTTGTGTCATTGCGTATCCTTCCCTTATTCGTCAAGCCCCTATCACATGACTATAACACATGGCTTTAACGCTACCAGGAGACAGCAGACCAGCCTTCACTGTAAACAACAACACGGACACAGAAATGGGAGCGTTGTTTGCACTATTGTCTGTTTTAGGCTCCATTGTGCAGTGATTCATTTGTTACGTTTAGTAACGTCTCGACCTCGTCGTCTGTCCACAAAAATACCTCTCTTGCTTTCTTTGCCATCGTGTTCATTGTTCAACCGGCGTTTGTTGACTAACAATAACCAAATGCCGAGCGAGACACATGCTTCCTGTTTATACTCGAACACGATGCCCAGAGTGCGCGAATGGTCATGTGATGTACGGTTTTGGTGGCGTAGTGTGGACGGAGATATGTTCAGAAATGCTAGGTGAAACGCAAGTGTGGACGCGGATCGCATTTGATCTAAAACTCCGTTTTAAAACTAAAACGCAATAGTGTAAACGGGGCCTTAATTTCCCAGAGATGGGTTGCGGCTGGAAGGGCATCCGCTGCATAAAAATGTACTAGATAAGTTGGTGGTTCATTCCACTGTGGCGACCCCGCATTAATAAAGGGACTAAGCCGACGAGAAAATGAATGAATGAATGAAATGATACTTAAACTAAAGTCGTTCATTCATTCACTTTCCATCAGCTTAGTCCCTTTATACATCAGGATTCACCACAGTGGAATAAACCGCCAACGTACCCAGCGAAGGTTTAGCACAGAGGATGCCCTTCCAGTTGCAAACCAGTACTGAAAAACACCCATACACACTCAATAGCTATGTTTCCATCCACCTATTTTGTGTGCATTTTGCAAATGCGCATTAAAAAAACAGTTGATGGAAACGCCATGATGCGCATAAATCTTAAAAATGCACATAAAAAACGTATGCGCCTAACTGGGTAGGATAAACTTTTTATTTGATAAGAAAAGATGCGCATAAACTGCGATGGAAACACTTTTACCACACAAACTCCAGCATGCGCATTAAAAAAGGTCATGTGATTTTGTTGAAAGAGATCATGTGATGCTTAAAATGTGTGTGAATGGACAAAACGTCAGGCTGAGCACATTATAGAACATCTGAAATGTTGTTTTGGTCATTATAAACGCCTTACCATTTCAGTATTAATGTTATTATATTATTAATGAGCTCCAGAATCAAGAGCGCCTGTGCTCCGCGTCTGACACCTTCAAACGCCACTGTGCGCTCACTGCATGTTAGGATTGTCTTCTGAGGCGCATTCATTTAGAAACGATTGATGCAGCTTCTCCTACTGCAGCAAATGCAGTTTTTACTGTTGATATTTGGCGCCAGTTAATCAGGAAGTGACGATTTTGTTCGCTTTGACTCGTTGGATGGAAACGATGCTTCATTCGCACAACTTTTATGCGATAATCCAGTTTTGCGTTATTCGCATTTTTGGATGGAAGCATAGCTACTGACACACACTCATACACTGTGGTCAGTTTAGTTGATCAGTTCCCCTATAGCGCATGTGTTTGGACTGTGGGGGAAACCGGAGCACCCGGAGTAAACCCACGCCAACACGGGGAGAACATGCAAACTCCACACAGAAACACCAACTGACCCAGCCGAGGCTCAAACCAGCGACTTTCTTGCTGTGTGGCCACAGTGCTAACCACTGAGCCACCGTGCCGCCTCATACTAACACCAGTTTGAGTCAAATATGAACAAATCAGCTGTCAGTCAATGGGTTTGTCCTAATATTGGCTTCAAATAACCCAGCTTGTTTTCTTAAGTGTACCCTAAGGCAAAGGCCATAGTGCAAACAGCTCATAAAGTAACACTATATCTCCACTGTCACCGTCTGATGGACACGCCGGAATTAAAGTCTCCTCTAATTTGAGCTCTAAAATGCTGGGTTGTTGTAAACCAAAATTGGGTCAAACATGAGCAAACCCGGCCATTGAGTTCAAAAGTACACACATCGTGTGACACGTAGTTAATACTAGGAAACACTTTAGTTTAAGGGCGGCACGCTGGCTCAGTGGTTAGCAATGTGGCCTCACAGCAAGAAGGTCTCTGGTTCAAGTCCCGGCTGGGTTAGTTGACGTTTCTGTGTGGAGTTTGCATGTTTTCCCCGTGTTGGCGTGGGTTTCCTCCGGGAGCTCCGGTTTCCCCCTAGGGGAATTGATGAGCTAAATTGTCTGTAGTGTATGAGTGTGTGTGTGTGTGTGTGTGTTTGTGTGTGTGTGTGTGTGTGTGTGTGTGTGTGTGTGTGTGAATAAGAATGTATGCGTGTTTCCCAGTCCTGGGTTGCAGCTGGAAGGGCATCCGTTGTGTAAAACATATTCTGAATAAGTTGGCGGTTCATTCCGCTGTGGTGACCCCTGATGAATAAAGAGACTGAGCTGAGAAAAAGTGAATGAATGAATAGTTTAAGTAGCAGTTCTCACTATTAACTACTGGCTATTATAACAACATTCCCTGTTTATTAGCGCTTATAAAGCATGATCATGTTCTACATCACTAATCCTACCCAATACCAAAACTCAACTAGCTTACTAATGATTAACAAGCAGCTACTTATTAGTTTATTACGCTAAAAGTCTCAGTTAATGGTTTGTTTTAGTGTAGATTAAAGTAAAGTCTGACCCTTAATATATTTGCTAACATGAACAAATAATACAGCATTAATTAATCATAGTTCATCATTCACTAATGCGTTAAATTCAGACATTAGTTCATGCACCGTGAGTTAACATCAACTAATCATGACTCTATTTCCATTTACTGATATGAATAAATACTGTGATGAATGTCTCATGTTTGCTCATGTCAGTAAATGCATCGAGTAGCTTTATACGTCTCCTGTATTGTAAAGTGTGACTGAAATTATCCTGTTTGACCCAACGCTGGGTTACTAACAGCAGCAGTTTTAGCCAGTAAAACACACATGCAGAGTCAGCAGAACTCATATTCACAGCTGTACAGCAGGACTGAGGATCACATCAGCTGCAGACTCAAGGATATCAGCACCATTTATGTTGTGCGTGTGTGTTTGCGTGATTATCTACCTTTGAGTGTGTGTGTGTGTGTGTGTGTGTGTGTGTGCATGTCTTAGTGCTTGTGCGAGTGTGTGTGTGCATGTTCTTGCGTGAGTGTGTCTATCTATTTCTGAGTGTATTGTGAGTGTGTGTGTGTGTCTGTTTATGTGCATGTATTTGTGTGTGTTCGCTATTGTGCGTCTATCAATCTCTTAGTGCTTGTGTGAGTGTTTGTGGGAGGATGTGTCTGTGTGTGTGCATGTGCTTGCATGTGTGTGTGTGTCTATCTATTTCTGAGTGTTTTGTGTGTGTGTGTTTGCTTGTGTTTGTGTGATTATCTACCTTTGAGTGAGTGTGTGTGTGTGTGTGTGTGTGTGTGTGTGTCTGTTTATGTGCATGTGTTTGTGTGTGTTTGCTATTGTGTGTGTCTATCTATCTCTAAGTGCTTGAGTGAGTTTTTGTGTGTGTGTGTGTGTGTGTGTGTATGTGTGTGTTTGTATGTGCATGTGTTGTCGTGTGTTTGCTTGTGTGTGTGTCTATCTATCTCTAAGTGTTTGCATGAATGTGTGTGTGTGTGTGTGTGTGTGTGTGTGTGTGTGTGTGTGTGTGTGTGTGTGGTGTGTAATATGAGCAGAGAAACATGAGCTGAGTGACCGTATAGCTGTACACACACACACACACACTTGTGCGTTCTGAGATAGACAGACAGACACACACAAAAACAAACACAAACACACACAGATGCTCAAACACACACACACACACACACACACACACACACACACACACACACACACACACACACACTCACCAGCAGCAGCAGCAAAACACTGAAAGCTGGAGTCCTCATGATGAAGCGGGAGTTCTGCTGTGATCCACACACTGACAGCTCTCTCACACTCACACACTCAGTCTCTTTCACACACACACGCTGCTCATATATAGTGTATGACTGAGGGGAGGGGACATTTAAATCACTCTGCGCAGGTAGAGATATTTGACTGTCCATCAGATTATATGTTGATATTGTTTTTGTAAAATTACATGTTGGTTGACTCTATTTATATATAGTTAAATGCAAAATAACACTCAAATATTTCCCAGATTATGTTTCTCAGATTGAGGAGTTGTTCACAGTATTTCCTCTAATATTTGTTCTTTCATTTTTGTTTTATTCATTTTAAGCTCAATATTATTCACCCTTCAGCAATATTAGTGTTGGATTGTCTCCAGAACAAACCACTGTTATACAATGACTTGCCTAATTACCCTAACTTTACCCTAATTACCCTAGTGAAGCCTTTACATGTCACTATAAGCTGATATCTGATATATTTAAGCTACCAGCATCTTTATAGCTTGTAAAATATAATATACTGTCATCATGGCAAAGACAAAATAAGTTGTTATTATGTTTAAAAATGTGTTTAAACTCTGTTAAACAGCACTTGGGGAATATTAAAAACGTAAAAATTAAATTAGAGCGACTAATTTGTGACTTTTATATACATAAATATTATCTAAATTTTTTATAAATAAACATTAATATGCTTATTTATTCAATTCAATTCATCTTTATTTCTCTGGTGGTTTCACAATGTAGATTGTGTCAAAGCAGCTTCACAAACAAGATCATAGTAATTTGTAGTGTCAGTCAGTGTTCAGAGTTCAGTTCAGTTCAGTGTGGTTTAATAATCACTGCTGAGAGTCCAAACACTGAAGAGCAAATCCATCGATGTGCAGCTCTACAGATCCCGAACCATGAAAGCCAGAGGCGACAGTGAACAAACTTCACCAATTGACCACAGTGAAGAATAAAAAACCTAGAAAGAAACCAGGTTCAGTTGGGCACAACCATTTCTTATTTATTTATGCAGTTTTATTTTATCTGTACTGTAATTGTACTGTAATTAATTAATTAATCAATAATGATAATCAATCAACCAGTCGATTGATTGATTGACTGATTATTTGATTGATCGATCAATTAATCAATTAATCAATCAATCAATCGATTAATTAATGAATGCATGAATGTGTACAGATTCACTCATTCATTCTTTTTTTTCGGTTTAGTCCCTTTATTAATCCGGGATCGCCACAGCGGAATGAACCGCCAACTTATCCAGCACGTTTTTACGCAGCGGATGCCCTTCCAGCCGCAACCCATCTCTGGTAAAACGTTTACAGATGAACACTAATAAATTGTATCATGATGTGCTTTTCTTCAACTCAGAGCGCTATAAGATATGCAACAACAAATAAAAATGCAGAGAATAACAAGCTTGCATAAAATCGCAGCTACAAGCCAAAAGTCACACCACAATGATCAATAAAACAAACATGTTTCACACTTTACAATAAGGTTCATTAGTTAATTCAATTCAATTTCAATTTAATTTATTTATAAAGCACTTTAAAACAACACAGTTGACCAAAGTGCTGACAACAAAGAGTAAAACAAACTTTAAAATACAAATAAATAAACATAAAATGTCTCAAACTGTGCTAAAAGCCAAATTGAACAGGTGGGTTTTAAGAAGGGATTTAAAAACAGTGATGGAAGAGGCTTGTCTGATGTACAACGGTAGCTCATTCCACAATTTTGGTGCAGCCACAGCAAAAGCCCGATCCCCTCTGAGCTTTCGACTGGTCCTGGGCACACCCAGGAGGAGCTGATCAGCTGACCTGAGCAAACGATAAGGTGTGTATGTTAATGTTAATTAATGCATTTACTAACATGAACAAACAATGAACAAAACACTTACTACTGTATTTGTTCATGCTCGTTAACGTTAGTTAATGAAAATACAGTTGTTCATTGTTAGTTCATGTTAACTCATGCTGTATTAACTAATGTTAACAAGCATGAAATTGAATGTTAATAATGCATTAGTAAATGTTTAATTATGATTAATAAATGCTGTACATGTGTTGTTCATGATTAGTTCATGTTAGTAAATGCATTAACTAATGAACCTTATTGTAAAGAGTTACCTCAAACATTATATGCAAAATGTTCCTAACAAAAAAGTCATATATTTAGATTAATAATTTATAAATGATAAATATATTTTGAAGAACCAAGCAATTTCACTTAAATTTAACTTTAAATGCAATTAAATAAGTGTTTTCTTTTTTAAATGACGTGCACTATAAAAAAATGCTGGATTGCACATAATTCCTTTATGTTGTCCCAACACAAATCGACAAATTCAAGTCAACAAATTAAAGTGAATTGAACATTAAACAATTAAGTTGCCCCTCAAAAAAGTAAGAGTTGTGTTGTTTCAACTCGTTTTAAAAAAGTAGTTTGAACAGGCAGTTGAGTTTGAGTGCAGCCTGCACATTTCTGTGCATTCATTGTGTCGGGAGCTGCTTAATTATTCATTCATTCATTCATTCATTATCCTTCGGATTAGTTTTTATTTCAGAGAAATGAACCACCAACTATTCCAGCTTGTTTTACACAGTGGATGTCCTTCCAGCTGCAACCCACCACTTGGAAACACCCATACACACTCATTCACACACACTCAGACACTACAGCCAATTTAGTTGATCAGTTCCCCTATAGCGCATGTGTTTGGACTGTGGGGGAAACCGGAGCACCCGGAGGAAACCCACGCCAACACGGGGAGAACATGCAAACTCCACACAGAAACACCAACTGACCTAACTGGGACTCGAACCAGTGACCTTCTTACCTTGAGGCGACAGTGCTAACCACTGAGCCACCGTGCTGCACTTAATCATACTTTAGTAACCAAAAATGATTGTAACAACAAGATTGTTGAACAGTAAATGCTGAAACCGATTCTGAAGACCTGATTTCCAATAAGGAGGAGACGGTGTTATCAGAGGACGTCATCGCAGCATTTCACTGCCGTTCCACAATGCCATCAGTTCACAGCTTTTGCAAAGAACAGGCTCAACAGGTCGACACACGTTAACAGAGTCAGATCAGCTCAGTGTTATTTCCCTTCACTGTCCTTATCTGATCCGCACCTCTGGAAATGGATATCTGACTGTCTGTCAGTGAAGATGATTCGTTTCAAAAGCATTTTTTGTTTTGCTGGTGGAAAGTCTCTTCACACCTCAATAACACTCATTAAGTTAGGGGGATAGCTCACATAAAACATTAAATTAAATTAAATTTATGTCATCTGATGGGCATACAGTTGAAGTCAGGATTATGACCCTGCTGAATTATTATTTTCCCAAATATCTGTTTAGCGGAGAGCAGATTTATTCAACACATTTCTAATCACAACAGTGTTAATCACTCATCTCTAATAACTGATTTATTTTCTCTTTGTCATGATGACAGTAAATAATATTAGACTTGATATTCTTCAAGACACTTCTAGACAGCTTAAAGGGACATTTAAAGGCTTCACTAGGGTAATTAGGGTAACTAGGCAGGTTAGGGTAATTAGGCAAGTTATTGTATAACGATGGTTTGTTCTGTAGACTATCGAGAAAAAATATAGATTAAAGGGGCGAATAATATAGACCCTAAAATGTTGTTTAAAAAAATAAAAACTGCTTTTCTTCTAGCCGAAATAAAACATAAAAGACTTTCTCCAGAAGAACAAATATTATCAGACACACTGTGAAAATTTCCTTGATCTGTTAAACATCATTTGGGAAATATTTTAAAAAGAAGAAGAAAAAAAATTAAAGGGGGCGAATAATTCTGACTTCAACTGTAACTCATATATTAACTCAGACTTTACAGATCAGTTGTTCATATTTGTTAACCATCTACTAATACTAAAACCGTACTTCCCTAAACCCAACCAATTTTACAAAAGCCGTCCAGAAAAAGAAAAGCCCTCGTCTGACTTTTACCACGTTTTCAGATTTGACCATGTTTTCACCGTGTTATTTACTCGTTCATCTATTTTTTGGATTCTGTTTTTATCTTAGCTGATTTCTGGAACCGCTCTACCCCCCCGAACTCGAACCCGGTCATCGTCGTCATGGTCAACTCCTCTCAGCTAACTGGTCAAACTGGTTGCGGCGGGAAAGCCCTCCTCACGGATGTAAGCGGTCAGCTGGTCAGCGCGAAAAGGAACGGCATCACATTCACTTAAAAAAAATCAAATGCAGTCATACGTACCTCCGGCTACATAATTCGAGGCCTCCAGAAACGTCCACGCAACTCCGTTTTCAGAATGAGCCTGTGTTGACTATATCTCATTAGATTATTAGTAGACTGTTGGGTTGGGGTTGGGGTTAGGATTCGTGTAAGTGGACATGTATAGTAGCTGCTTGGATGTACAGTATCAGTTGAGCGCTATCAACAGATAATAAACAGATAGTCTATTAATGGACCATCAAAATAAAGTGTTACCAAAGCTAGTTGTTGAATTGTTTTGTTTAAGCTGGCATAATGCCTTTAGTATTATTTGTACAGAAGTTTTGTATTGATGAATCAGTCCATTGGAATTAATTTGCATTTTCTGCAGAAGATCAGTCATTTTTCTGTGGGTGTTATTAACGTTATGACTGACTAAAATGCCAACTGAGAGTGTTGAAGGAAATGATTTTTGAAGGAAATGATGATTTTTAGCAGCAGAGGGAAGGGCTGCTTATGAAGAAATACATATTAAAGGTGATAGAATAAAGGAGACCGAGCCTTACCTAGCTGAAGTTGAAGAAATGTTCACCCTGCGGTGAATTTTTTTTTTTTTTATCAAATATTTCCCAAATGATAAAAGAAATATTTTACACTGTAATCATGGCAAAGATAAAAGAAATCAGTTATTAGAAATGAGTTATTAAAACTATTATGAATAGAAATGTGCTGAAAACAAAAACAAAACACAAAATATTTCATTTTGTATTTTGTATTTTTTTTATTTTCAATTGTAAACATACATCCTTCCCTGTCATTTAGAGCTGTAATACATTTCAAAAAAAGTTGTGACAAGAGCAGCTCAGGGCTGGTAATCAGGTAAAATGGTGAAATGATGTGATTTGATGTGATGTCAACAGGTGATTTAATACAAAAGCAGCATCAGTAGGTCTTGTCCTTTAGGAGCAAAGATGGGTCGAGGATCGCCAATTTACCAACAAATACATGAGAAAATGATTACAAAGTTTAAACAATGTTCCTCAGAGAAAGAGTGGAAGACATTTGGATATTTCACCTTTAACAGTGCAGAACATCATTAAAGACTGAAGGAATCTGGAGGAATTTCAGTGTGTAAAGGACAAGAGCGCAAGCCTAAGCTGAACAACCGTGATCTCCGATCCCTCAGGCAGCGCTGTGTTAAGAATCCTCAACGATATCAGCACATGGGCTCAGGACTACAGCTGCAAACCTTTGTCAAGTACCAAAATACAAAGTTATATTAACAAATGCCACTTAAAACTGTACTGTGCCAAAAGGAAGCCCTATGTTAACAATGTCCAGAAGTGCTGTCGACTTCTCTGGGCTCGGAAGCATATGGGATGGACCATCACACAGTGGAAACGTGTCCTGTGCTCTGATCAATCAGTATTTCAGGGATTTTTTGACACATTACAAAGTCCAAGTAAGTGGATACAGGTACTGGACTGGCCTGCCTGCAGTCCTGACCTGTCTCCAATAGAGAATCTGTGGCACAGTATAAAACACAAAATGCGACAATGAAGACCCTGAACTGTTGCCCACCTTAAGGCTTGCAGGAAGAATGAAAGAAAATGACACCTAAAACACTTGGTCTCTTCAGTCCTTAATCGTCTTTAACAAAGTAAGAAATGCTTTACTGAACCTAAACAGAAATACATGTTTATTTAAAAACTAACAATATAAACCATGAGGAACACATCAAATAATTTGTTATATTGTCTGCTTTCCCAGAGTGGCTGGAAGGGCATCCGCTGCATGAAAACGTGCTAGATAAGTTGGCGGTTCATTCCACTGTGGCGACCTCAGAGTAATAAAGGGACTAAGACGAAAAGATAACGAATGAATGAATATATCTGTAATAAACACAAGTCAAAATCAATTTGGATATCGTATTTTTATTTGTGTTTTCCATACTGTCCCAACCTTTTCTGATTTGGGGGTGTGAGAAAAGTATTCATTTGCAGTGTTGTTTTCAGGAAACACCAATACTCAAATGGTTACTATAATTGCTCTAATAATTATCAAACTAATAAGCAGAAACTGATGCTAGTCCCTAAACACACGGGCAATGTCACCACAATCACATTCTTATTAATCATTTGCATAAAGTCATGCCTGATGAAAAGGTTTCTGTGTAACCAGTGTTTTATTTGAGCTGGCATTTTCATTTAACACAATATGTTCACATGGTTGCTATGACTAAAGGGTTAAAAACAGATCAGAACAAAAGACGAAAACAGAACCAGTCTATCAGCGTCTCCTACTTACACAATATGATGTTGTGTGCTATTGACACACTTATCGTCCTTTCAAACGTTCAATCAAAGCAATGCAAACACGACGACAGGAGTTTGGCACTAGTGTTGAGCAGCTTGTTAAAACACAAATGCACAATAATTAGATTCTTCTAAACTTCGAACACCCTCGCATAAAGAACAAGCCAGCCTGATCTCACGAGGATTGTAAGTGTTTTACGTTGTGTCAGTTTAGTGGCTAAATCGTACGAATTCCTGTACGATTGTACGATTTTAAAAAGGACCCCTAAACCCCTAAACCCAACCGTCATTGGATAATGTTCAAATCGTACTAAATTGTACGAATTAGATCGTACGAATTTATACGAATTAGCCACTAAATCAACAAGTTACGAATTGCCTTGAGATTGCGTTGGAACAAGCATGGTTCTTATCTTATAAAAGTGATTTCTGGCTATTATATTAAGGATCGCATGGGCACCACTGTGGCTCACAGCAAGTAGGCCACAGGTTCGAGGTCAGCTGGCATTTCTGTGTGGAGTTTGCATGTTCTCGGACTTCTTCCGGGTGCTCCGGTTTCCCTTACAATCCAAACACACGTGCATTAGAGGAACTGATGAACTATATTGGCCTTAGTGTATGAGTGCGTGTGGATGAATGTGTATGGGTGTGTCCTAGTATTGGGTTGTTGCTGGAAGGGCTGTGTGAAACATATGCTGGAATGATTGGCGGTTCATTCTGCTGTGGTGACCCCTAAAATAATGACTAAGCCCAATGAATGAATGAATATGTCAAAGTGAACACATGACTATTTTGCTTACCTGATTGGATCTGCTTTTAAGAGCTGATTGGCTCAGTCGGTGTTCCTGAAACACCTGAACATTTTATTTCCTCCTGAATTAGTGACTTGCTTGCACAGTCCAGAACTGTGTCATTCAGAGTTTATATAATCTGTAATCTCAGATTAGCTCATCTTACTTACAGTAAGTCAGGGTTGCATCACGCAACAAAACAAGAAACCGGCTTTCATTTCTTTCAAAGGCAAATCTGACATCGCATACAACAACTTCATCTACTGAAACACTGAACTTTGACAAAAACTTTTCCAACCTTTATTATTCAAGTTCAATTATTGATTGAATTTGTAGCATGGGATTTATTTGATATGGACATGAAAAACACTGAACAAATGCATTATTATTTTAACAGTATTTTCATTAACAGTAGCCATAGAAATCACCAATGTTATTGTAAGTTTAAGTTTACATCTTGCAGTAAAAAAGTAGAGATGCTTCAGACAGCGAAATCCAACCCCAATCCAGCACAATGGCTGATTTTAAAATGTATCATCAAATGTTTACAATAACATGAGCACTAAATATGCATAAACCCAAAATATAGCTAACTGTAGCCACTCTTCATGAAGCCTCCCTACATTCCTTAAAAAAAAAAAACCCTGAAGAAAGGCACTTTAATGCGAAAGAAAGCACAAATATGGAAGAAGAATGTAAATAATAATAATCATGTGTGGTGCACTACCGCCCCCTGGCGGACTCTCAGATACTGCTGAAATGATTTCCCTCATTTTTGCTTGCTCTTTGTCCTTATTTCCCTCCAGAAATGAAAGTTCCCTCATTTTTTGCTCACCCTCATTGATTTCAGTAATTGTTTGTTTTTTTCGTCTTCTTATGTGGATTATCACAGTCTGTTTTTGTTGTCTACATGGATGTCACTGCTCTTCAATATTATTATAATTTATATATATATATATATATATATATATATATATATATATATATATATATATATATATATATATATATATATATATATATATATACATATATATATATACATCAGTTTTGTCTGGTTCTCAAATCTGATTGGCTGATAGCCGTGCGATATTCTGCAATATCAGAACTCCTACAGCCTCTTTACCCTTTGTGTATTACTCCGCCCACATACAGCCAGCAAAAAGCAGACACTACAGATCTACAGTTTAAAAGATGCACGCTCAACTGTTTAACTGTCAGATTATGATTTGAATCCAACGTGGAAGAAAGTAGTTCCTCATACAAAAGGGTTTTTGAGACTCTCCGTGTTTTAATTTTGTTTTTATATACACAATTATGCCGTCAAACTGTTGTATAAACACAATATCACATGAGTAGCAGTGTGATATGGCTGTATATCGGCACTGATGGCCTCGTGCCATCGCACGCCTCTCACCAGAGCTGATATACAGCCATATCGCACTGCTACTCGTGTGATATTGCTCATGTATATCATAAATACGGAATATTCTCAATAATATTAGTAAAGGAAACACAGGCCTTATATGAGTCGTTCATATATGTTTTTGCCTCTAATATTGGATTATTTTTAAATGAGTGTGCGTGTAAAATTTGCACAAAGAAATGATGCTGTTCTTCTCTACAGAAGTAGTTCCTCCACTCAGTTTAGTGCGTCATTATGGGCGTTTTACGTTATAACTAACGTGGTTCAAGCGATGGATCTGCAAGAGAAACTATGCGTTTTGGGAAACACTCGTCACTACATCGTTCTTTTCCCAAACGATGCATCATACTATGATAGTTCAGCCGCGAGTTACGTCGATGTTTGGGAAACGCACCCCTGATTGGTGGAGAGGTTATTAACACAATACATTAAAGCAAAAACCCGAACTTGAGACTTATTTTTTTTTTACGCGACGACTTTACACCTGGCGTGTGCTTTGGTGTGCACGATCACACTTTGATGTGCATGATCACACTTTGATGTGCACGATCACATTGGCGTGCATTTTAATGCACCAGCGAATAATTGAGGTAAAAAAAAGTTTGATATTCGCACATTTAGACTTTGGCATTCAATAAAATAATCAAGCAGAATTTAAAAGGCGAGTACAGATGAACGATAACGATGTATAGATATAAGCACAACTTGTGACATGTTCCCTATATCTGTAAAGTTTAATCTTAAGCTAATTTTGAGAGGAGCACACGCTCATGATTGACCCAGTTGGCCCACATTAGCTAATCACGATCTTCCAATCAAAGGATCCTAAGTTTCTATATATATATTCATTTCCTTTCTACAACTATCTTCGTCTGGAAGAAACCCCCTCCTCCCCCCTTTATCCAGAAGGGGCGGCACGGCAGCCCAGTGACTAGCACTGTTGCCTCTCAGCGAGAATACCAATGGCGTTGGGTCCTCACTGGGTCATCTGGTATTTCTGGAGTTTGCATGTTCTCCCCGTGTCCGTGTGGGTTTCCCACAAGTTCCCCAGTTTCCTCCAACCATCCAAATATGCTCTATATTATAGATAAAACAAGCCTAAATCTTTTTTATAATGTCTTACAATCAGGACGTTCACCTTGGCCTCAGCAACAGGGGAGTTTGAGATCGACCTGAGCTCAATCTCCCCTCGCCCTGCGAAAGGTGGGAGCCCTGAGCCCGAGGATCCCTTGAGCTCAGTGCTCTCTCCCGGGACAGCATGCCAAACTCTTGCCAAACTCTTGCACATCATGTCTGAAAATGCATGCAAGCATGACTTCAAAATACCAGCAGCACTATTAAACTCACTGTCAACAATATTCGTACTCTGACAGTCATTGGCTGATCATATTTCACTATTTAGGATTAGCGAACAATACTTTTCTGACATTATATTAAGAAGCTGAAGGTGTGAATGTGCAAACATAAAACCATCTCTACCCCAATGACTGAAAAGCGTCCCAGTGATGCTTAAAGGTGAGTGGTGGAGCTGTCATTTTTGGCTAAACACAAACACACACACACACACACACACACACACACACACACACAGACAAGTGATCCAGCAGTGCAAAGACAGTCATCCCAGCAAAAGTGCACAAAAACAGTACCTAAAGGCAGAACAGCGGCTCCTCAGTTCATCCGTGAGAAAAGAAGAAGAAGATCTTAACATCCTTGGCTAAAAAACACCTCTGATCATTTCAGGCAAGCTGGCACAAGTAGTTCATCCGAGCACCGACATGCTTCCCGATACATTCATAAGCAATAAAAAGTGTATCCAATAATTCCTCCAGGCCAAAATTGCCACTGAGAATGCAAAGTTCACAGCTTATCTCCACAATCACCTGCCTGTTTTGACTCTAATGAAGGCACATTTAATCCAAATCGTCTCCAAAAAGACACAAGAGGCACACTGAATCCAAATCGTCTCCAAAAAGTAAAAATGAAACCCCGGAACCCGTCTGCAGATGAAGCGTTATAGAAATGTGGAGTTGCTCGGGTTGTCTTGTGTGTTTTAGAGCTGGGTGTTTCTGTGGTTGACGGGCTGCTGGCAGATTTTGCCCAGATTGTTGAACTTTGGGCCGAGGTGTTGCAGAAAGTCCAGGTTATCTCCCAGATTACTGACGCTCAGCTGATCCAGAGACTGACAGTCGCTGCCTCTACCCTCATACTCATACTGATACGGGGAATACACCGGATAATCCCTCTGTTCCTCCGGGAACCCGCTGATCTTCTGCAGAACAGCAACACACTTTATTAATAATACACCATGCTAAAGCGCTTTTAGTTTGATTTTTGGTCTTGTTTTCAGTCCAAACATCGAAAAGTTCTTAGATCAAGATGCATTTTTAGGTGAGTAAAACATATAGTGTTGATTTGAGAAATAATGAGGCAAATTTAAAGTAAGTTTTTGGTTAAAACAATCAAAATAATCTGCTAATAGGGTAAAATAGATAATCTTGTTTTTTCTTTTGACATTAGATTATTTTGCTCACCCCATTGGCAGATTATTCGACTTGTTTTAAGGAAAAACGGACTTGATTTTGTTCCAAGTTGGACATGAATTCGATTAGAACTACAAACTTGGGTAAAAAAAGTGTAAACAAACTACAAAAATGGTGGACCCACGAGACCAACGTCAAGTACCCATCCATCCATCCATCCATGAATCTATCTATCTATCTATCTATCTATCTATCTATCTATCTATCTATCTATCTATCTATCTATCTATCTATCTATCTATCAAGGTTCTCAAAGTAGGGGTCGGGACCCCCTGGGGGGTCGCGGGACAATGACAAGGGGTCGCTTGGTGATTTCCAAACTCAAACAAATTTTATTAAACTATTTGAATGACCTTGTTTTATTCATAACCCAGAGAAGATAGTTAATAGTTGCATTAAAGAAACAACAACATACGAAAAAAAATCAGCCATCAGCCTTTAATTTTTATATTGGTAATTTTTATAAAAGTGATAAAAATGAATAAATGACTATTAAAAAATTATTATATGGTTAATAGACTGTTGCATTTGTGTTGTGACTGTGCTCATGTTCATATATGTCTATAGTTTTGTCTGCAACTTTACATATTTACAGTATAACCACCTTGAAAAATGGTGAAAAATTTCCATTAACAAAATAAAATTGTTATTTTGGGGGTCACGGGCTGAAAAGTTTGGGAACCCCTGATCTATTTATCTACTTCTTTGTGGCTAAGCCCCTTATGCCTTTCAACCCTAGCAACGCCCCTGGTTGGAACTAAACTTTGCAGGACACCGGCCCTCCAGGACTGAGTGTGGACACCACTGGTCTATACAGTGTGATTGATTTATCTTTTGGTCTGTGTTTTCTAAGCTATTAATGCCACCTTGTGGTGCTTAGATGAACTACAGGTCTGTGTAATAGATTTACATTGTGCAGTTCTAGATGTATAAGGCAGATGGCGCCAGTGCAGTTAAAGAAAGTGTGTGAAGATCATGCATGAACAGTGTTTGTTGGTTTGTATGTTTAAGTACATTGTTTAAATGAGTGTACTTATTAAACTAGTATAGACAATAACTGTCCTGCATATTTCTGTTTATTGTGCATCTCAGTATATTTCATGATTAGGATATGATAAATACGATATATGATAAATCATATACTGTGTGTTTGTGTGTGTGCATGCATGAGCAAGAGTGTTTGTTTGTGTGTGTGCGTGCATGCATGTGACACTGTGTGTGTGCAAGTGTGTGTGTGTGTGTGTGTGTGTGTGTGTGTGTGTGTGTGTGTGTGTGTGTGTGTGTGTTTTCCTCACCCTCTCGATGTGCTCTGCCAGGTTTCGGTCTACTCGGCTCACACTGTACCCTCTGGTCAGCTGAGCTCCTCCATTCTGGACAACAACAGTCATTCACACACACACACACACACACACACACACACACACACACACACACACACACACACACACACACACACACACACACACACACACACACACACACACACACACACACACACATCAGACTTCAGGTTAAACACATATTTGAAATGAACCTGCTGACACCTCGCAGTTCAGTAGTACAGTGGTGTTATTTTTATCAGTGTCTTTAATTATTTATATTTAATTTCAGAATTTTATTAAAATATATATTCTTTAATAAAATCGATAGATAGAGTCTGTATCTATCTTCTTATCTGTAGATGTGTTTCAATAAATAGATACTTCTTTGTGGAACTGCGGTATCGCCATCTTTATTTTACCAACAAGCACAACACAACCACTTCCATATCCGACACATCACTACCTAAGGGCATTCTCAGTAACCTCTTACAAACACAAGGGGGAGACAACCAACCATAAATATAATCAATCAATCAATCAATCAATCAATCAATCAATCAATCAATCAATCAATCAATCTATCTATCTATCTATCTATCTATCTATCTATCTATCTATCTATCTATCCACGCACATGGACACATATATGTCCATCCTTCTGTGCGTCTTAAATCTCTCCTAGAGCTGTTTATTGTTATTTTAATTAAATGATTATGCTTATATATATATTTGTTTATGTAAATGAGTGATCTAAAGGCTTACCCTGAAGCTTTCCCTTTCCCTTCGCACTGTTGACCAACTCTGATACGGCTTAAACACAGAGAGATAGAGAGAGAAAAACAAGTGAATTATTGAGTAAGCAGCAAAATCAAACACATTTACTGTAAACACACCACTGTTCAACGCTGTTATTCAGCTCAAAATGCTTCTATTCAGATTAAAAAAATCTCCATTTCACAGTGATCAGAAATAGAATAAAAGCAGCGGTTTAAAAGTCATATTTCAGAACATTACTGTTTTACCACATCAAACATGCACAGCATATACTGTATGCTTCACACAGATTTACTTCAGCTTACTACTTCAGCAAGATAATATTTTAAATGGCATAAATACTAACAAGCTTTATTGCACAGTGGTGTGCTGTAGTTAAAAAAAAAGATTGACATTTTTAAATAAAATTTACATTTGACAGATTTTACAGTTTTTCTTGTTTGCTTTGACCTGGTTAAAGAAACTAGGTTCCTCTTCATTTTCATTATCACTATCCCAGCAGAGCAGAAGACCGGTATTGCAAATGTGTAAACCCTTCCTCATTGGGTTGACACATTTCCCCCACCATTTTTCAAAACAGTTAACACGGATGTCATTCAAGCAGTCCAAACTTCATTGTTTTAGCCATGGTAACCAAACAGAAACCATCTATTCCTAACCATTAGAAACTACCAACATCAGAATGAAATCACTGAAGCACCGGTTTGACACTCCTTCACACAAATCTTCAATCAGCAATCAGTCTGCAAACATTAAAAATGGTGGAAGGTCTGTGTTGTTCTGTGCCAGCATTGATGGAGGAGCTCAATAGTGGCTATGTCCTATACTCCCAATAGATTTGACTGTATATTGGTTTACATGTGTTTTCTCTATTATTTACAGTATTTTATTACTTTTGTCAGATTTTTTTTTACAGTATTTCATTTTTTTGCCACAGTTTAAAAAAAGTCATGAATTCAATATAAATTTACAGTTTTTCTAGTTTGCTTTGACCTGGTTAAAGAAACTAGGTTCCTCTTCATTTTCATTATCACTATCCCAGCAGAGCAGAGGACCGGTCTTGCAAATGTGTAAACCCTTTCTCATTGGGTTGACACATTTTCCCCACCATTTTTCCAAACAGTTAACACAGATGTCATTCAAGCAGTCCAAACTCCATTGTTTTAGTTTTGGTAACCAAACAGAAACCATCTATTCCTAATTATTAAAAACTACCAACATCAGTATGAAATCACTGAAGCACCGGTTTGACACTCCTTCACACAAATCTTCAATTAGCCATCATTCTGCAAACCTTATATAAACGATGGAAGCTCTGTGTTGTTCTGTGCCAGCATTGATGGAGGAGGTCAATATGGCTATGTCCTATACTCCCAATAGATTTGACTGTATATTAGTTTACATGTGTTTTCTCTAATATTTACAGTATCTTATTACTTTTGTCTGTTTTTTTATATACAGTATTTCAGTTTTCAGCCACAGTTTGAAAAATTTAATGAATTCAATATATATTCAATCAAAGCACATCTTATTCTTGATCCAATTCTTTGCAAAAAGGCAAATTTGACAGCCCAAATAGAGACAACAAATGCCATTGGCTATAAGCTACAATGGCAAGCAATGGTGGTGCATTTTGAGTTCTGTATTTTGTATTTTGTTGTCCATTGTGTAATAATTAATTGAAAGAGCTCATATACTTGTTTGCAAGTTGTGTTGTTTGAAGGTAAAACTAGCTTTTGTTGCATATGTTAAATGTTTTGACACGATATGTGCCTTTTGCAAGCAAAATGTGTCATTTTGACCATGAGTGCCGCTGTTTAGGCCTGTGTGTTAACTGTTTTGAAAATGTGGAGTTTCAGTTGACAACTGCATCCAAGCAATCGAGAAAAACTGTAATCAAAGCATTTCTTATTCTTGGTCTAATTCTTTGCAAAATGGCAAATTTGACAGCCCAAATAGAAAGACAACAAACGGCATTGGCAATAGGCTACAATGGCAAGCAATGGTGCACTGATTCACAGTGAGTTCTGTATTTTGTTGTCCATTGTGTAATAACTAATTGAAAGAGCTCATTTATTTGTTAGCAAGTTGTGTTGTTTGAAGGTGAAACTAGCTTTTGCTGCATATTTTAAATGTTTTGACACGGTATGTGCGTTTTGCAAGCAAAATGTGTCATTTTGACCATGAGTGCTGCTGTTTAGCCCTGTGTGTTAACTGTTTTGAAAATGTAAAGTTTCAGTCGACGGCTGCATCAAAGCAATCGAGAAAAACTGTAACTCCAGTAATGAAATGAGTGACTATTCGTTTAATGCTATTCAGCATTCACAAGTCTAGTTCATTTTGACTGACATGACATGAGCAGACGATAATGTTATAAACAGCAGAGAGTTGTGTGAAAGCAGTTGATGCATGTCCAAAAGCATTCGCAATGTGTTGGAAGGAATGAGAAACTGCTACTGTGATGTGCTCAAATGACTAACTGTTCTGAGAAATGCATCAACTGTTGTGCAAATGTCAATAGTGTAAATGCACCAAAGCCGCTGAGAAAAACTGTTAAACATATCAAAGAATAAGTGATCGTTCTTAATTTGAAGTAAATTAATAATTAAACGCTCATCTAGCTGATCAATGGGTAAAACCTGATGACTTGAAGAACAGTGCAAGAAATATCAAGATTTAAAATAACAAATAATGAGTATTTTAGAGATGCATTGTGATTTTAATACGTGTTTTAAAGGGCACCTATGGTGAAAAATCTACTTTTCAAGTTGTCTTTACAGACGTGTGTATAAATAGTGTATAGACCGTCATATTGGGTCGATATAAACACACACAGTCCTTGCGTCTACTTTAGACTTCAGCCGTTTGCATTTCTCGAGGTCACAGAAGCTGTGAGTGTGATCTAGGTGCAGCTGTAAAGTGCGAGCGGCTTTGCTTCATGTGCGTGTCGCTTTGTTGCTGTGTGTGCGTGCGAATGAGAGAGACTTTTGTGCTGCTGTCTGTGTGTGTGTGTGTGTGTGTGTGTGTGTGTGTGTGTGTGTGTGAGAGAGAGAGAGAGAAAGAGAGCGTGCTTATGTGTGTGTGTTTATACAGACAGCTTGTTATAGGCTGTCTGGACTCTGTATAGCTGGATGGTTTTCGGTTTTGTTCTCCCCCCCGCCCGTTCCCGCTAACGAGAAACGGGACGACACATGCTGAATATAAGCGGGAGCGGTCGGATTCAGGCTAGAACCTGGCGGGATTCAATATTTAGTCCAGCGCAGATCTCTACCACAGAGTGCCATCTGAACGTCTGGTGTGCCGTGTCGCGGGTCATCCGGTGCCTCAGTCAAAGTTAATTAAGTGCGCGTGGTTATTAGTCTGTGTACAAGCTCGGCACTTTAAACTAGCACACAGTTGGCTGAGAAACTATACAAAGACACAAATGATTGTGTACTCTCTGCTTGGTCTGTGGCCGAGGCGTACATGTCCGGCTGAATGCTGCTCCTCTCATGCAGCGTCTCTGTCTGCCTGTTTGTTGCCAAACACAGAGTAGGTGAGCTCTTGGCTCCGCCCCCTTGATACTTTGGGCGGGAATTTCAAAACTAATTTCCATGTGAAGCTACACGCCCCTAACAGCAAACTGTGTACACGCCCCCAAAACAACACTTTTGAACACATTATAATAAAAACATCTGAACTGTGGGTTGAACTGAACCTAAACTGGCCCACTCAGAACAACCTTAATACTAAAGTTAAATCATAAAAAAGGGGTAAACTATGTGGCCTTTAATATATCATCAAACAATTCTTATTTTAAATATGCATGGCATTTTATTAAATATGGTGAATTATTATTATTATTATTTTTTGCTTAGAAAAACTACTATTAACCCTTGCAAACTCACACTCAAAAACAGAAAATAAACCTACATACTAATAATACATTTAAATTGGTTTAACGCCTTTATTTTGGTGACCTTTGACCCATATGTTTGCATAAACTCTAGCTCAAAACAGGAAACTCATGTTAATCTACGCCTGCAGCAAAACCCACACTGTCTTTGTTTTTCTAACAGCATGTCTATCACGAGGCTGTGAAGTTTTGTTTCTCACCATACTCATCACTCCTCCGCCATTGGACATCTCCTGAAACGCCCCTGAGAAATACTGAGGATTATACTGCAAGAGAGAGAGAGAGAGAGAGAGAGAGAGATCAATCACTGCATCAAGAGCAAGGAGAAGCATATAATTATACTGCCAAGGAACAATGTTCAGAATCAACTAGGGCAGGGGTGTTCACACTCGCTCCTGGAGGCCGGTGTCCTGCTGAGTTTAGCTTTAACTTGCTCCAACACACCTGCCAGGGAGTTTCTAGTATCTAGCAAGAGCTTGATTAGCTGTTTCAGGTGTGTTTGATTAGGGGTGGAGCTGAACTCTCCAGGACACCGGCCCTCCAGGACCGAGTTTGGACACCCCTGAACTAGGGACATCCATATCCCAATGTGTGCAACTGCAATCCCAAGATTAGATTTTATATTAAAGATTATTCAGTCCCTTTATTAATCAGGGGTCGGCACAGTGGAATGAACCGACAACTAATCCAGCATTTGTTTTACACAGCGGATGCTCTTCCAGCTGCAACCCATCACTGGGAAACATCTATAGGCACTCATTCACTATGGATAATTTAGCCTACCCAGGTTACCCGTACTGCATGTATTTGGATTTGTGGGGGAAACCAGAGCACCCGGAGGAAAGAGGGAGAACATGCAAACTCTACACATGAAATGCCAACTGACCCAGCCGGAGCTCAAACCAGCAACCTTCTTGCAGTGAGGCGAATGTGCTACACACTGCGCCAACACGCCGCCATATTAAAGATTGAAATCTATTTTTTAATTATTATTTATACAGTGTTGACCATTTACATTTGATTGTTCAGTTCTTGTACTTGAATCCTGTTAGACTCAACCATGAAGCAATGTTTATTCATTTATTTCTGCACATTAGTCAATAATATTACTCAAATCAATATGAGAGAGGAGCGACGAGGTGGCTCAGTGGTTAGCACTGTCCCTTTACAGCTAGAAGGTCACTGATTCAAGCCTCGGCTGGGTCAGTTGGCGTTTCTGTGTGGAGTTTGCATGTTCTCCTGTGTTGGCATGGGTTCTCCCACAGTCCAAACACATGTGGTAGGGGAATTGGGTAGGCTAAATTGTCCATAGTGTATGTGTTTGAATGAGTGTGTATGGATGTTTCCCAGTTTATGGGATGCAGCTGGAAGGGCATCCACTGCGTAACATGTGCTGGATAAGTTGGCGGTTCATTCCGCTGTGGCGACCCCTGATTAATAAAGGGAATAAGCCGAAAAGAAAATGAATTAATTAATTAATTACTCAAATCGATATAAAAAAAGGGGTGACAAGGTGGCTCAGTGGTTAGCACTGTCACCTCACAGCAAGAAGGTCACTGGTTCGAGCCCCAGCTGGGTCAGTTGGTGTTTCTGTGTGGAGTTTGCATGTTCTCCCCATGTTGGCGTCGGTTTCCTCCGGGTGCTCCGGTTTCCCCCACAGTCCAAACACATGCGCTACAGGGGAACTGATGAACTACACTGGCTGTATGAATGTGTATGGGTGTTTCCCAGTGTTGGGTTGCACCTGAAAGGACATCCGCTGTGTAAAACGTATGCTGAAAGAGTTGGCGGTTCATTCCGCTGTGATGAATAAAAGGACTAAACCAAGGGAAAATGAAGGAGTGAATGAATAAATGCTTATTAATTACACCCGACGCTGGTTGTGATGCCATGTTGTATTGCTGTAAACAAATGCACAGGTTTACATACAGACACACATTCCTTTAGCAACTCTGTCAAATCAATTCAAATGAGTTTTATTCTGCACTGTTTATCAATGCATCGCACACAGAAATGGGAAATTATAGTAGAGTCTTGCATAGTCAGAACAATATAGTGTAAAGCAGGGGTCACCAATCTCGGTCCTGGAGGGTTGAGTCCCTGCAGGGTTTAGCTCCAACTTGCCTCAACACACTTGCCTGGATGTTTCAAGTACACTTAGTAAGAGCTTGATTAGCTTGTTCAGGTGTGTTTGATTAGGGTTGGAGCTAAAATCTGTAGGGCACGGCCCTCCAGGAACAAGTTTGGTGACCCCTGGTGTAAAGGCTCACCTACACCTTATAATCAAACCAAAGCCATTCACATCAGCATTAATGCCAACAGAAACTCATCGCACCTCACATCTATTTTATATAATGTGTGCAAATTCTCACAAACTCATGTGTATGCTAATATGCAAAATCTGCCTTAAAACTCCGGGGAAATATTCCTGTTCCTGAGAAAAGTCCTTCGCATTTAAAAGGAAGCGATCATGAACACTTAACATGTCTCAACACTCCTGATGCCAGATCTTTCTGATGTGCTGTCTGTAAATCATCTATTTTCCCCCAAGACTTCTTCACTTCAACACTGCTAGTCGGAGTAATGTGTAAAAGTTCAAATCAGATGGATCTACAGCCAATTCAACCTTTACATTCCCATGTGTGATGATTAAATGAGGAGAATGGTGGAATGTATTACGCTGCTGTCTGGAGTACTGCACCATTCAGCATATAAACAAACATAAAGGCATAGCTCACCCCAAAAATGAAAGTTTGTTTACTATTTACTCTCCTTCAAGTATTATGAGTTTGCTTTTTTCGACCGAACACACAAGGAGATATTTTAAAGAAAGTTAAAAACCGGTAACCATTGACTTCCATAGTAGGGAAAACAAATTGAAGTCAATGGTTACCGCTTTTCAGCCTTCTTCAAAATATCTTCTTCTGTGTTTAATGGAAGAAAGAAACTTATAAAGGTTTCAAGAGTGAACTGTGTGTGTTTTGATTGGACTGATTTTTCTAATCCCCGCAGACAAGAAAAAATAAAGTCGTGACTGCAGGTTGAAGGAAAGTAGTGGAGTAAAAGTATTGAATTACTGCACTAAAAATGTTCTCAAGAAAAAATAAAAGTACACATATTAAAACTACTTAGTAAATTACAAAGTCTGAGAATAACTACTCAATTACAGTCATTTAATGCATCGATGAATTTGCTCTTCAGTGTTGGAACTCTCAGTAATGATTAAATCACACTGAACTGAGCTAAACTGAACTGAACTGAACTTAAACACTAAAACCTGAACCACACTGTTCCAGTTACTATGACCATTTATGTGAAGCTGCTTTGACACAATCTACATTGTAAAAGCGCTATACAAATAAAGCTGAATTGAATTGAATTGAATTTAAGTATTTATAATTAGTTACTTTACAACACTGATTGTAACCGTCTTTGGTGTGTGTTGTAGTTTTGTGAAGAGTCTGTATTTCCTGATGTGTCAGCAGAATGATGTAGGATTAGCTTCTGTCAGTCAGTGTTGACACTCACCCCGGGGCTCCTCATGGTCCCGTTTTCACTCCTCCTGAATCCATCAGTGGCCACATAGTCCACCTGAAAACACACAAACACACGCTGATATTAGCAGCTTGCTAATAACATGAAGAGAAGACAATTTCAAAGCAGAATATCTGACTGAGCATTGTTTTCAGAGAATGTTCACTGAGCATTGAGGATATCTGGATCAGGATATCTGCAATAAAAGCAGTACTGTTAAATATGATTTGCTTGTTTAAATTCAGGTGAAGCAGTGGCGCAGTAGGTAGTGCTGTCGCCTCACAGCAAGAAGGTCGCTGGTTTGAACCTCAGCTCAGTTGGCGTTTCTGTGTGGAGTTTGCATGTTCTCCCTGCGTTCGTGTGGGTGCTCTGGTTTCCCCCACAGTCCAAAGACATGCGGTACAGGTGAATTGGGTAGGTTAAATTGTCCATAGTGTATGAGTGTGTGTGTGTATGTGTGTGTTAGGATGGGTTGCGGCTGGAAGGGCATCTGCTGCGTAAAAACGTGCTGGATAAGTTGGCGGTTCATTCTGCTGTGGTGACCCCAGATTAATAAAGGGATTAAGCCGACAAGAAAATGAATGTTTGAATTCAGCCCATATCAAATGTTTGTAACCACTTACCGTTAAAAAAATTAGTAAATCCAATGAATCCTTTTGTTCAGTGGAGGTAAACCATGAAATCGTTTGATTTGTGAGGTGATACATTGGCTTTTACAGATCTGAACATGTCAGAGAATCCTGACAGCCAGATGCATGTCTCTAACGCGCAGCTAACAAACTGCTTTTGTGTCGGACGGCGTGCAGTGACGTGTTGCACTTCTCTTTTCAGCATAACTCATTCCGTGTGCCAAAACGGGATACTATGTATACATGCCTAACCCTGTGGCTTTCAGCTATACAGGCAGTGAGCCAATGAGATGTGAGAAACAACTGAAGGAAAACTTGTACTCACTGCTGGCGCAGATGCAACTTTGATGCTTTCTTTCATGGCAAGATTGGAAACAAGCATAGACTCGGGCTGAGGAGAGGAAAACAAACAGAGAGAAGAGATGAACTGCAGGATCGGCTCTTCACAGGATCAGAGTTTGCATGCACATTTGTTGTGTGATGTGTAGAGTCTAGATGTTTGTATTGGAGGCAACAAAGAAATATTGAATAGGAATTCACAGATTTCTGCAGAGATTATTGAGTCTGTTTATTTACTTGTGTAAATTTATATTTATTCAATATTTAGATTTGTTCACTAATATTGTTGTGATTTAATAATAATAATAATAATAATAATAATAATAATAATAATAATAATAATAATAATAATAATAATGATAATAATAATAATAATAATAATAATGTTTATTTGACTTATTTACAATACGGTTTGTAAAATCCTATTTTCTGCCTTTTAGTAGAGATATTATATGAGAGATTTGCTTTGTTTATCATGTAAGTGGACCAAATTTCATTTGCATTGTAAACAATAAATAACATTTACAAATGTTTTCTTTTTTATTTCATATATGATGTTTTTAATTATGATACTCCTAAAATTATTCTGCATAAATCCACAGTTTTCTTACAAAATCGTCAGCAGAAATAGCAAAAATGTCAGATTCTGTCTGGCCCTATAGAGTTATATTAGGTTTTGTTTAGGATTAATTGCTTGCAGTTATACACATTTGATTGTTTTTTACCATAGTCAGTACCTTATTTATATACACAGATGAAGGCAAACTTATATATATATATATATATATATATATATATGTACAGTTAAAGTCAGAGATAATAGCCCCCTTTTACTTATTTTTTTTTTTATTATTTCGCAAATGATACTTTACAGAGCAAGGAAATTTTCACAGTGTGTCTGAAAATATATTTTTGTGTGGTTAAAGTCTTATTTGTTTTATTTCGGCTAGAATAAAGTCTGTCTTTTTATTTATTTATTTATATTTGTTATCTGTCTGTTTATTTAATTTTTTTATTTAGTAGCTTTCCGTCTATGTCTGTAATTAATTTTTTTTATTTATTAGCTGTCCCTCTATGTCTGTCTTTTTTGTTTATTTATTTATTTATTTATATTTATTATCTGTCTGTCTATTTATTTATTTAGTAGCTGTTCATCTATGTCTGTATTTTTATTTATTTATTTATTTTATTTATATTTATTATCTGTCTCTCTACATGTCTTATTTATTTATTTATTTATTTATTTATTTATATTTATTATCTGTCTCTCCACATGTCTGTCTTCATTAAACACACTATGGAAATATTTGAAAAAGAATACAAATTACACATGAGGGTGAAAAATGTATTCAAACGAACACCAAATTAAATGCAAAATACCTTAAATTAACCTGTATATTAAGATTTGAAAGTCTATAAGTCCATTAGTTTGCATTCAGCATTTTCTCTTACCCTAAAGACCGATCCTCCTCCCTCATCATTGTATTTGACCAGGGTTTGGTTTCCCTCATCTTGCAGGCTTAGAGGAATGTGCTGAAAGTTCTTGCTGTTGCAGTCGCATAAGAAAGAAAAGAGGAGCAGAACTGCAAACCAACAAGACGTAGTTATATAACACACTTTACACAACACTGCATGCACTGCAAGGTTTTTCATGGAAATACTGTAAGTGCTATTTTATGAAAGTGCATCAGAACTAATCGGCAACCTCCCGCTCTCCCTCGTGAAGCAAATACGGAAGTAACTGAAACCACAATTTATGTAAGTTCCGCTAGTCCTGGCTCCAATATGGAGCAGATTTCTATTGAGCGCACGGTTAAAATGGCCGACTTTACAGCAGAAAAAAAGGTGCTTACAGTCTGCTACAAAGACCGATTGTGGTCTATATAGCTAATATTACTCTTAATGACAAATGTGAGGGGGTGAATATTTTTTATAACTCATCTGTTTGGTTTTTGTTAGGTTATATTAAGTCTGCATAATCAAAGGCGTGGCCACTTGAGTGACAGCTAGGTCTCGCTGGTCACCCTCACTTCACCTCAGCTGATTCCGGCTGATTAGCTGCTGAACTTGGCATATACATTGCATTTTTGTTTTGTTTTATTTGGCTTTACACAGTCAGTTGCCAGTCATAAGAACAGTGTTAAGTGCAGGGGTCACCAACATGGTGCCCGCGGGCACCAGGTAGCCCGCGAGGATCACATGTGTTGCCCGCAGGCCTGTTCTAAAAATAGCTTACCATAGCGCCACTTACCAGTAAGCTCCATCTAATATAAAAGTAATCATTTAAAAATGTTAATATTAGCAGAGATATATAAAAATAAAGTGTTGCTCACTGATACATTACATACAGGCTATTTCCTACCCTGTTAAATCATTGTTGAAATTTGTTATTTGAGAAATGTTTATCAAACTGGTAGCCCTCCACATTGATCGGTACCCAAGAAGTAGCTCTCAGTTTCATAAATGTTGGTGACCCCTGGTTTAGTGGCTCAGTGTATTACAACAGCGTTTTTAAAAATGAAAGACTTTATTGATATAGTGAACAACCAAGCACATGTGGTCAGAACACAAACGAGTCACATGTATTGAAGTATTAAGCATTTCTCCAATAGGAAAGCACATCTAAGCAAAATGCTAGCAGGTGTCTGTAACTCCGCTCACGCTCCGCCTCTTTGCCCTTGTTTGGTGTCCCCCGGTTTGACGCGCGAACAAAATGTCGACGATTGGCTGCGCCTACTGGTAGCTTCTTTTGGGTTCTTCATAAACCTATGGGTGACGTCACGAATTCTACGTCAATATCTTTTACAGTCTATGATTAGAACTGTTGATGTCTGCTCCATTTGATTTGCAGTGTTGGGGAATGTTACTTTGGTATGTAATGCATTACAATATTGAGTTACTCTCCTAAAACGTTACTAGTTGCATCTCTTAGTAACTTTTTATGGTCAGTAATGCTTTATACGTTACTTTCGAGTTACTTCTGTGTTACTTTTTTGACCTGGCTGAGGCTTGATCTCTTTCAGACCTTGTTTTTTTCATCTTCTTTTTTTTAATAGAAGAGCTCTGCATTGAACGCAGTGCTTAATTTGTTAATTGTGAGGTGGAGTGGGGTTAGTGTGAGGAGGGGGATTGGTAAAATGAGATGCTGGATCAGATATCAGAGGCACAAGTTAAGCCCTGAATGAACAACCCACTGCATAACTATAATTTACCTTTAAACAACACATCAAATAATTATAATTTAGGATAATGTTATCCTCTGAGAACTTCCTAATGTCTATTTATGCTATATATACAGATTAATGACAGTTTAAAGCAGTGCATTTGCTTCTTTTGTACTTTTTTGTCTCATTAGTAAAATCAGTGTGCATTGAGATTATAATCCCTTTCTCCTTTTCTTCCATGTGTTCAGAATAATGCAAATATTTCCATTGTAGAAATGTAAGGCTTGACCATCTTGATTTCTGTCTGCTCCTGTATTCTCTTATCCAGCAATTTATTTTTTAAAAGCAAATGAATTACACAAAATAAAGTCGATTCAAATAAAAAAAGCCTCAAATATTATTGCTGATTTCTTTATAGTAATGCATTACTGCTGATTTGCAGATTGATGTTAGTCTGAAACTCACGGGCCAGCAGCAGGAGTCCTGCAATCATGAGTCCGATGGCTGCAGGACCGAGTCTGGAGGACAGAGGAAGAAGACCACGACACGTGTGTGGTGATGAACATTCACACACAGACACAAACATGACCACGTCTGACTGCAGCGCTTGCTGATCTTGGATCTTCAGAGGAACTGTATAGTTTCCATATGGCAGACTGGTCAGACTTATCAGAGAGCTGTTTAACCCTATGGGGAAATCACAGAAGACGTCAACGATCATGTGAAACAGGGATTTTATAAAGACTGCCCTAAAAGACTGATAGCTCCGCCCTAAAAGACTGATAGCCACACCCTAAATGACTGACAGCACCACCCTAAATGAATAATATCTCCGCCCAAAAGGACTCAAAGACCTGCCCTAAATAACTGATAGCTCCAGCCCTAAAAGACTAATAGCCCCACCCTAATTTTTTATTAATAGCTCTGCCCTAAATGACTTATAGACCTGCCCTTAAATACTGATAGCGCCGCCTTAAGACTGATAGCCACACCCTAAAGTACTGTTAGCACCGCCCTAAAAGACTGATAGCCACACCCTAAAGTACTGATAGCCCTGCCTTAAAGGCCTGACAGCCCCACCCTAAGCTACGGATAGCTCCACCCTAAAAGACTAATAGCCACACCTTAAACGGAATGACAGCAGAGCCCTAATTTACTGATAGTTCCACCCTCAAAGACTGATAGCCCCACCCTAAAATACTGATAGCTCCGCCCTAAGAGACTGATAGCCCCACCCTAAAAGACTTATAGCCACACCTTAAAATGAATGACAGCACCGCCCTAAATTACTAATAGCTCCACCCTCAAAGACTGATAGCCCCACCCTAAAAGACTGATAGTTCCGCCCTAAGAGACTGATAGCCCCACCCTAAAAGACTTATAGCCACACCTTAAAATGAATGACAGCACCGCCCTAAATTACTGATAGCTCCACCCTCAAAGACTGATAGCCCCACCCTAAAAGACTGATAGCTCCGCCCTAAAAGACTGATAGCCCTACCCTAAAAGACTAATAGCCACACCTTAAAATGAATGACAGTAGGGTCCTAAATTACTGATAGCTCCACCCTCAAAGACTGATAGCCCCACCCTAAAAGATTGATAGCTCCGCCCTAAGAGACTGATAGCCCTACCCTAAAAGACTAATAGCCACACCTTAAAATGAATGACAGCACCGCCCTAAATTACTGATAGCTCCACCCTCAAAGACTGATAGCCCTACCCTAAAAGACTGATAGCTCCGCCCTAAGAGACTGATAGCCCCACCCTAAAAGACTAATAGCCACACCTTAAAATGAAAGACAGCAGAGCCCTAAATTACTGATAACTCCACCCTCAAAGACTGATAGCCCCGCCCTAAATTACTGATTGCTCCACCCAAAAGACTGATAGCCCCACTGTAAAAGACTGATAGCCCCACTGTAAAGGACTGATAGCCCCGCCTGATAAAGGACTGATAGCCCCGCTCTAAAGGTTCTGGTAACTGATTAAAGTTTATCAGGGCAAATTAGTTTTTACAAAAGTGCACAGATAGATTGTCTTAACAAGCACTACTATATAGATATAAAAATAAGTAGAGTACATTTTGATTTCATGCTGACACTACTGAACCCGTACCTTGACTTACCAACCCAATAACTGACCCAAACAACTAAACCCTGTTACTAACCAACCCTTAAACCATCCCATACTCACACAGCTGTACTGAAGATAGTTCATTACTGAAACTTGTGTAACTGTTGAGCTGAAACCAATGAGCAGAGCTGAGCGATTACACTGCTGACATTTGTCTAATGTTTTTCTGACGCTGTCCTGACCTGTGGTGGGATCCAGCTTCCACAGTTTCTTCATTTCTTCATCTCCCAGAGAGAAGGTGAAAGGACCGGAGAACGGCGGAGCATCATCATCTGCGGGAAACACTCGGACACGGTTCATATTGTTCGCACACATGACCGTTTTATTGGAGGGCAGATAGGGGGCGTTATCATTCAAGTCACCCAAATACACCACCACGGTACATGTCCCTGTAGCAGGAGGTTGGCCTGTAAACAAGAGTTGATGACCGCTCTGTTAGAAGCTAAAGAGTAACAACACAATATTACAATTATAGGATATTTATAAAACCTTTCTCTGGTCTGAGATTCTGATTGGTTGAGCTGCATTCTAAGCTGTTGTAAAGTACTCTACAATCATACAAGCAGACGGCACTCTAGGCTAGAGTTGAATAGCAGATGGCGCTCTAGGTTAGTTTAACAGCAGACAGTGCTCTACGTTAATGTTTAATAGCAGATGGCGCTCTAGGCTAGTGTTTGACAGTAAACGGCGCTCTAGGCTAGAGCTTAACAGCAGAAGGTGCTCTAGGGTAGTGTTTGACAATAAACGGCACTTTAGGCTAGTGCTTAACATTAGACCGCGCTCTAGGCTAGTGTTTAACAGCAGATGGCGCTGTAGGCTAGTGTTTGACAATAAAAGGCGCTCTAGGCTAGAGCTTAACATTAGACGGCACTCTAGGCTAGTGTTTAACAGCAGACGGCACTCTAGGCTAGTGTTTAACAGCAGATGGCGCTCTAGGCTAGTGTTTAACAGCAGATGGCGCTCTAGGCTAGTGCTTAACATTAGACGGCGCTCTAGGCTAGTGTTTAACACCAGACATCGCTCTAGGCTAGTGTTTAACAGCAGACACTGCTCAAGGCTAGTGTTTGACAGTAAACGGTGCTCTAGGCTAATGCTTAACATTAGACGGCGCTCTAGGCTAGTGTTTAATAGCAAATGGCTCTCTAGGCTAGTGTTTAACAGAAGACGGCGCTCTAGGCTAGTGTTTAACAGAAGACGGTACTCTAGGCTAGTGTTTAACAGTAGACGGCGCTCTAGGCTAGTGTTTAACAGCAGACAGTGCTCTAGGCTAGTGTTTAACAGCAGACGGCGCTCTAGGCTAGTGTTTAACAGCAGACAGTGCTCTAGGCTAGTGTTTAACAGCAGACGGTGCTCTAGGCTAGTGTTTAACAACAGACGGTGCTCTAGCCTAGTGTTTAACAGCAGACGGTGCTCTTGGCTAGTGTTTAACAGCAGACGGTGCTCTAGGCTAGTGTTTAACAGCAGACGGTGCTCTAGGCTAGTGTTTAACAGCAGATGGCTCTCTAGGCTAGTGTTTAACAGCAGACGGTGCTCTAGGCTAGTGTTTAACAGCAGACGGCGCTCTAGGCTAGTGTTTAACAGCAGACGGTGCTCTAGGCTAGTGTTTAACAGCAGACGGTGCTCTAGGCTAGTGTTTAACAGCAGACGGTGCTCTAGGCTAGTGTTTAACAGCAGACGGCGCTCTAGGCTAGTGTTTAACAGCAGATGGTGCTCTAGACTTGTGTTTAACAGCAGACGGTGCTCTAGGGTAGTTTTTAACAGCAGACGGCGCTCTAGGCTAGTGTTTAACAGCAGACGGTGCTCTAGGCTAGTGTTTAACAGCAGACGGTGCTCTAGGCTAGTGTTTAACAGCAGACGGTGCTCTAGGCTAGTGTTTAACAGCAGACGGCGCTCTAGGCTAGTGTTTAACAGCAGACGGTGCTCTAGGCTAGTGTTTAACAGCAGACGGTGCTCTAGGCTAGTGTTTAACAGCAGACGGTGCTCTAGGCTAGTGTTTAACAGCAGACGGCGCTCTAGGCTAGTGTTTAACAGCAGACGGTGCTCTAGGCTAGTGTTTAACAGCAGACGGTGCTCTAGGCTAGTGTTTAACAGCAGACGGCGCTCTAGGCTAGTGTTTAACAGCAGACGGTGCTCTAGGGTAGTGTTTAACAGCAGACGGCGCTCTAGGCTAGTGTTTAACAGCAGACGGTGCTCTAGGCTAGTGTTTAACAGCAGACGGTGCTCTAGGCTAGTGTTTAACAGCAGACGGTGCTCTAGGCTAGTGTTTAACAGCAGACGGCGCTCTAGGCTAGTGTTTAACAGCAGACGGCGCTCTAGACTTGTGTTTAACAGCAGACGGTGCTCTAGGCTAGTGTTTAACAGCAGATGGCGCTCTAGGCTAGTGTTTAACAGCAGACGCTGCTCTAGGCTAGTGTTTAACAGCAGACGGCACTCTAGGCTAGTGTTTAACAGCAGACGGTACTCTAGGCTAGTGTTTAACAGCAGATGGTGCTCTAGGCTAGTGTTTAACAGCAGACGGCGCTCTAGGCTAGTGTTTAACAGCAGATGGCGCTCTAGGCTAGTGTTTAACAGCAGACGGTACTCTAGGCTAGTGTTTAACAGCAGACATTACTCTAGGCTAGAGTTTACCAGCAGATGGCGCTCTAGACTAGTGTTTAACAGCAGACGGCGCTCTAGGCTAGTGTTTAACAGCAGATGGCGCTCTAGGCTGGAGTTTAAAGGAATTGTGTGTGTTTTTTACAGTGTAGATGATCTGTATACAGTGAGTAGAGAGTGTTTGCTGCTCACCATCATCTATAGCTTGCACTACAACGGTGTAGGTGCCGTTCCTCACAAACGGAGACTCGCGGTCCATCGTCTGAACTGTGGTGATCTTTCCTGTCTTCGGGTCAACGCTCACCCATTTGGCAGGATCTTTCACTAACTCATACCTGCACACACACACACACACACACACACACAGAATTTGTTTTTGTGAAAAGTGGGGACATTAAATAGGTTTCCATTCATTTTAAATTGTTCAAATCGTATATTATATTGCCCTCACACACACTGTAAATCATGGACTAACATTTTTTTCTACTTCTGATTAACTTACGATTAACTTTAGTGCTTTTCCCAATATTTGTTTCAAGGCAGCTTTACAAAAGATGACATTAATTAAAAATTAAAGACTGTAAGTTGGCGGTTCATTCCGCTGTGGTGACCCCAGATTAATAAAGTGACTTAGCTGAAAAGAAGATGAATGAATGAAGGCTGTAAGTTACCATAACTTCATCAGTTACTAATAACTTCAACTAATTAACTAGTAATTAATAGCTTTTAACAGTTAAAGTTATTATAAGCATAGTTAACCTGCAGTTATAGATGATGTCTGTGTACATGTTTAATGAAGTGTATTTGTGTATTAGTGTGTGTCTTTAAACAGGCATTAAGTTGATTGTACACACATGAAAGTGATATTTAAGCTAACGCTCATCCACACCTGATATTGTTGACGTCTGAATCTTCATCTTTGATATCCGGTGTGAACAGCACATCTCCTGGTTTCCCGTTCTCGTTGCGGTAAACTTTCTCAATAACCTTCTTAAACACTGGCGGATCGTTCAAGTCGATGACTTTCACTGCCACTTTGGTAGTTTGTGGCTTTGGTGGCGGAGCAGAAGTGCGTTTTCCATCGACACACTGGAATATTTTCTCCTCGTTCTCCACCGCAATCTCCAGCTGTGTGATCTCGGTCTTCTCGAAATTCTTGCCCTGTGAAATACAAGATAACAGCATCTGCAGTCTGATCGTCTCAATATAGTGCAATGATAAATGTTTCAATTGCAGCAGATGTAAACTATTAAGCTGGTTGTGATAACACTGTTATATTAGAATTAATACATTAATTATACAGTTAAAGTCAGAATTATTAGACCTGCTCTATTTATTTTTCCCCAATTTCTGCTTAATGGTAAGATAATAGTTTAATAACTCATTTCTAAAAACTGATTTATTTTCTCTTTGCCATGATGACAACCTAATATTAGACTAGATATTCTTCAAGACACTAGTGTTCAGCTTAAAGTGACATGTAAAGGCTTCACTAGGGTAATTAGGGTAAAGTTAGGGTAATTAGGCAAGTCATTGTATAACAGTGGTTTATTCTGGAGACAATCCAACACTAATATTGCTGAAGGGGTGAATAATATTGACCTTAACATGACTTATTAAAAACTGCTTTTATTCTAGCCCAAATAAAATAAATAAGATTTTCTCCAGAAGAACAAATATTAGAGGAAATACTGTGAACAACTCCTGAATCTGTCAACATCATTTGAGAAATATTTGACAAAAACTCACAGGAGGGATAAAAATTCTGACTTTAACTAAATATAAAACCTAAACAGAAATAGGTTTACAAAATAAAAACTGAAACTAAAACAAAAGCATTAATCAAATGAGCTGAAACTAAACAGAAATGTACAGCAAATTATAATATAGCATCGACATAAAGCTATTTATTTATCTATAATTTATAAATACAAAACTTTAATAACCTTGGTATGCTCACAGTTAGTGCATTGTACGAAATTATCAATTTAAATTAAATTAATCGTAGCTGCATATTAATTAAGGCCATTTAATATAAAGTAGAATCGAATTAACGAACTGACGCACATTTGTTATATGAAATATGCTGACTTACGGGTCAAAAAACGCCCGTCACCATTTTACCAGCAGACAAAAACACCTAAACAATGTTTGATTTTTTTTTTTCTTGAAGTTTGGTGACTTTCTACATTAGAAAAATATAATCCACATAATAACATAATCTACATCTATACCCTGCTGTAAAAGTCCAGCTTAAACCAGCCTAGGCTGGTTGGCTGGTTGACCAGGCTGGTTTTAGAGGGGTTTTGGCCACTTCCAGGCTGGTTTCCAGCCATTTCCAGCCTGGTCTTAGCTGTTTAGGCTGAGAGATGACCAGCTAAAACCAGCTTGACCAGCCTAGCCAAACAGGGAGTCCAGGCAAAACCAGCCCCAGCTTAAACCAGGCTGTTCAAGCTGGTTTTAGCTGGATTTGGCTGGTCATTTGACAACCGTTGACTGGTCCGCAGTTTGGGGACCACTGACTTAAATGATGCTATGGTTAAATGTAAATAAATTACAGTAAAAGTACAGTAAAATTGTCATGCTGTAAAATTAAATGTGGTAAAGAGCATTTTACCATTAAAAAAAGTTGGAGTAAAGCTGTTTTACTGTGAAATGAATTTGTAAAAGCCACTCTAAAGCACATTTACAGGTATGTTACTGTAAGGGGCAGTGCTGCCAGTAAGATACCGCAAAAATACAATAAAAAGTCTAACACTGTGAACAGATTTGAGACTTGAAGTGAAATCGATCTGATTTATTTTAGAGGTTCAGTGAAGGCAGGACATTTCTTACATAATAGTGTTTACAGATTTACAACAGGAGGGTAAAAAAACAGGGTGATTTACCTTGATTACCGACAGCACACCCTGATTGGTTTTAGGGTCTGTGACGATCCTGTAGTATCCCTCTTCATTCCCCTTCAGGATAGAGAAAACAGCTCGTGATGCAGGAGTGTTCGGCGTGTCTTTGTCTGTGATATTAATTCTCAGGATCTCCTTGTTTGACTCCATTTCCATCACTTCAGCGGTGTACTGTTGAACACATGCGCAATCATTTGTTTAAAGCATATCTCATCACACACAAGCGTGTGCGCTACATTGAAACTGCAAGCCAACTAATTCTCATTATAGTGTTAGGACATCCGTCACTATGCTGACTCATAGGCAATAGTAGCTCCGCCCTCTTCTGAAAAGAGCACAATCTCATTTGCATTTAAAGTGACAGTCACCAAAACAACACAATTAGGATCAAAGCCTGAAAGGGTCAGTTGCAGAGAGCTGGAGGACATTATTAGCATGGTATTTTCAGCTGAAACTCCACTACACATTCATCACAGATGCATTTTACATCAGTAAATAGGGGTATAATAGATCATCTTTAATGTGAGATTGTCAGTGTGTAGACTCACTGTAGTGGAGCTGAACTCTGGCTGGTGGGTGTTGGAGTCTGTGATGTTCACAATAACAGTTGCTGTCGAAGACATCGGAGGCGTGCCTTTATCCTTTGCTTCAATTAGAACCTTATACGTCTTTGCTTTCTAATAACACAAGAGATAGAAGAGATTAAAAATACAGATGAATGCTGCAAAACCAGCACCCGCACTGAAAAAAGTTAATCATTGTGTTTACAATTTAAGGTAAGTGGGTGCAAACCATTTTCTATGGGCTGAATTTAAACAAACAATTTAAATGTAGTAATGCTCAACTTCATTTGTATAAATTCAACCTATATTAATTGTTTGCAACCACTTACCTTAAAGAAATAGGGGTAAATAGAATTAAAACAGATTTTTCCACTGTGGCGTCAGCTACTCACGTCGAAATCAAAGCATCCCGAGAAGGCGAGCTGCTTGTATTTGTTGGTCTGTGGCATGTCCCTCAGGCTGAACACTGGGACGGCTGGATCTTGTGAAACCACACGCATAGTGAAATCAGAATTCGGCGTGTCCTTCTGATCGTTGTCGTGAGCCTGTAATGTTGCTTGGATTGGGCCTATAGAAACAAGCAGGATGAGAAACTAGGATGAGATACTACGCAGGCATTATAACCACCCGCTTCGAATTTTATTACTCGATTGAATGTGCGTTTTCCCCAGAGATGGGTTGCCGCTGGAAGGGCATCCACTGCGTAAAAGCGTGCTGGATAAGTTGTCGGTTCATTCCACTGTGGCAACCCCGGATTAATAAAGGGACTAAGCCGAAAAGAAAATGAATGAATAAATGTATAGGCGTTATCAGCTGATAGATATGGGCCAGTAGGGGCCTTCTGAGCCTACTGGTAGGCTCAGAAGGCTGTTATCATCCATCCATATGGTTAATCAGCTATACTAATAGAGAAGATCAGTTTTTACATTACTGTGAAGGTTGGGTTCAGAGTTGGGGTAGGGGTAGATGTTAATAAAATATAATTAATGGGAATTTTGATAATATAAATAATTCTTATTCTTCTAATTCTTAAACCTTACAGCCACAGCCATATGTGATCTATAGCTGATTAACTATGTGGATGGATGATAACAGCCTACTATTATGATACTAGTAGGCGCAGAAGGCCCCTGCTGGCCCATATCTATCAGCTGATAACCACTGATAATCGAGTGATAACATTCAAATCGGCTGATTATCACAGAATGAGTATCTTGACTTTATTATCATCATCTATATAAACAGTTCATTAATTCATCATTGAATCAAAATTATTAGCCCCCTTATTATCCACAATGTTTGTTTATTGTGATTAGAAATGTGTCTTCTTTCCTCTTTTTAATAACTCTTTTCTAATAACTGATTTTGGTCACACTTTATTTTGGTCCGTTTGTTAAATTTAAGTTACGTTGCAAATAATACTCATTAGATTATCAGTAGACTGTTAGGTTAGGGTTGGGGTGGGCGTGGGTTTCCTCCGGGTGCTCCGGTTTACCCCACAGTCCAAACACATGCGCTTTAGGGGAACTGATCAACTAAACTGATCGTAGTATATGAGTGTGTGTGTGAATGTGAGTGTGCATGGCTGTTTCCCAGTTCTGGGTTACAGCTGGGGCTGGGAATGATGCGATTCACATGAATAAAGCAGCGCGAGTTTATCACCGCGCAAATCACTCGAGTTGGAAAACTTGATCTTCAGCAGACATTCGCGCTGTGCTAACCAATCAGGAGCTTGCTCTTGTAGGGGCGTGATTATGACGTAGCACCTGTTGTTGGTGTCCCGGCAGAAATCCTCTTGCTGACACTGATGAAAGCCTCCATCATCCAGGTATAGTTTCTGGAGGAGTTGATGAACTCAGAGCTGGGTGCACCTCTGAAAGGTTCTGGTGGACACGGCTCCAAACAAAGCTAGAGTCACCTGGCAGACAGAAGCCCTGCCCATGACGTGAATCTGAATCTATTGTGAAGTCAATTGTACGCGCATCTATTTACGTGTGAACAGCTCGATTTGTGCCGCGTCTGGTGTGAACGCAGCATTAGGGTTGACTGCAGCACTTGGATTAGGAGTCAACTTTTCAGTGTCGAATAAACAGAGAACTGTTTCTATTATTGAATAAAGCTTTATGAAGATGAAAGCAGAGCAAGCTGCACATTATATCATCATGTGTACGGTAATGTGTGTATTGACCTTATTCTAAAATGAGGGAGTGCGATTGTTTTCGCGATTGTCTTAGAACTTCCGTTTCAGTCGCCTATGGGAGAAATGACAAGGAATAATAAACGGCAAAAAACGGTCAAACTACTTGCTCTACAAACAAATGTTTGCATGACTATACAGACCAAGTAGAAGAATATAACAAGGAAATATCAGTTTGCAACATCAAACAGCGAAACGAGCAGCTTTTAATGTCTAAAAATGAATGGAAGTGACCGAGACTTGAAGTCTCGTGCCAAAAAGATTCAAATGGCAGCGCCCACTCGTCAGCGGAGAATAAGGTCAATACTGAACCTTCAATTGCGTTCTCTGGAACTGATGCGGGGATGGTGGTCGGAGTGAACAAAGGTGCGTTGTCATTCAGGTCCTTAATTTCCACATTAAATGACAGTGTTCTGTCCAGCGGGGTTCCAGTGTCCTTGTCCAGCACATCGAAGTCCACCTACGAAAGCATTGACATGCCACATCAGCGTGAACTGCTATATTGTTTTAATAAGCTGTGATATTCAGTTATATGGGAGATCTTACATGAAATATAGGGTTGATTTCCCTGTCAATAGCCCGGTGTACGAAAACTGATCCAGTGTTTTCATTGATGCTAAACAAACCAGTGGGCTGTGTGGTCACGCCTTCTCCTGAGATGCGGAACTTGACGTTTTCCTGCTTTTTGTCATTGAACATCTGGATAACAAATTAACATATTAATATTAATTAATGCATTTGTGTAATTTTGATAAATCAGTCAGTCAAAAATTGCATTTCTTACTATTTACTCTCCCTCAAATGGTTGTAAACTTTTATGCGGCACAGGCTCATTGTGGATACATACCCCTGAATACGTTCCTGGAGAGCGCGAATTATGTAGCCAGAGGTATTGTCATTAAAATGAATGGTACGGGGCGGAGTGACGCCTTCGACAGCTTCTGTTCTTTTCACGCCACCTGCTAACAGTTTAGCCAGTGGCTTGCAGCGTACATTGGTGGACTTAGGACGTGAAGCGGAGTTGACCGCAACAACGGTATTCGAGTCTGGTAAAGAAAGGTTCCAGAAAGCAGGTAAAACAAAAAACTAAAGCAAAAAATTAAATTGAAAAGTAAATCATTCAGCCGCGAGGGCTTTTCTTTTTCTGGATTGCTTCTGAAATCACTATTGGCTGAGTTTATAGGAGGAGGGTGGTTCAGGCAGTCAGTCTACAGCGGCCTCTGGTGGATTTATGTGTGAACAGCAGTCGCAAATGGCACTCGTGAGAGAAATCTGAGATCTCAAAAAGTGCACACAGTGGCCTCTGGCATGTTTTTTACGCTCTCCAGAAATGTATACAGGGGTACGTATCCATAATGAGCCTGGGTTGCTTTATGAGTTTCTTTCTACTTTTAAACAGTAATCAAGATAATCTGAAGCCACCGACTTCCAGAGTAAAAGCTAAAAAATGTATATACATATATATAAACTATTTTATATACATGATATAGTACTAAATACTATGACTACATCAATCAATCAACGTCAATAGGTGTTTTTTCTAACCGTCCTAAGTATATCTGCCTTTGTGTTCAGCAGAAGAAACTCAAACAGGTTTGGAACAAGTGTAGGATGATCATATGGTGACAGAATTTCCATTATTACAATCACGCCCTGTTGACATGGTTAAAAAATAACCCATTTAATAAAACCATTTACACCCCAATCTACAAACACGCACACACATGCACACTCCAATACACACACACAATAAGGATCTGCTGTTTAAACTGTAGTGAATAGCGTCTTGCTAAACACCTTTTATGCCTCTGCAGGTGCTTTTCATCATTTAAAACACACCCTATACTGTGAACACTGCTGAAATACTGCACACTGATGAGGGAAAGCATTCACAGAGTTTGTGATGATGAAGATGAGCTTGTGTCTTCATGTAGAATAGATTTGAGGATTGAAACAAAAATTGATCTGCTTTATTTTAGAGGTTTAGTGAAGGCGGGATGTTTTTGAGCCGAACTAGGTATACTGAATCGTAAAACAGCAGGATGGCTAATCAAATAAGACCTCAAGACTGATTAATCAAAACACAACTGGGTTTAATAGTTCATGTATTGTTGTCAGTTCACCTTTTATTGCCTTATCCTTTCTCTGTACACAGAGTTCAGTGATTTACACGAGTGACAAACTCTTTCAATAACCCCTGACTCCTGAAACATCTAGGCAGTGACAAGCACTTTTACAAAATATCCCACACAGTGTGTACAGAACAAGCTGAAGAACCAGTTGCTGGTCTATTTAAACAAGCATCAGGGTTGTCATTTCGAAAACCACAGGAAATGACAACCCAGGCTCATTATAGATATGAACCCAGTATACATTTCTGGAGATCGTGAATTTGCAAATCCACCGGAGACCGCTTTGTGAGCTTTTTCAAATCTCTTCAGATTTCTCAGTCCACTGACTGACTGATCGACCCATCAATACCCCCACCCACCAATTGACCCGCCCACCGCCTTTCCTAAACCCAACCAACAGGGTTTTCAAAAGCACAGATCGACCCGCCCACCACCTACCCTAAACCCAACCAATAGTGTTCTCAAAAGCACCGATCGACCCGCCCACCACCTTCCCTAAACCCAACCAACAGGGTTTTCAAAAGCACAGATTGACCCGCCCACCGCCTTTCCCAAACCCAACCGATAGTGTTTTCAAAAGCACTGATTGACCCGCCCACCACCTTTCCTAAACCCAATCGATAGTGTTTTCAAAAGCACTGATTGTCCCGCCCACCACCTTTCCTAAACCCAACCAATAGTGTTCTCAATAGCACAGATTGACCTGCCCACCACTTTCCTTAAACCCAACCAACAGGGTTTTCAAAAGCACAGATTGACTCGCCCACCGCCTTTCCTAAACCCAACCGATAGTGTTTTCAAAAGCACTGATTGACCCGCCCACCACCTTTCCTAAACCCAATCGATAGTGTTCTCAAAAGCACTGATTGACCCGCCCACCATCTTTCATTAACCCAACCGATAGTGTTTTCAAAAGCCCCATCATTGTGGTCAACTTCTCTCTGCATCTCCCAACGTTCACGGTGAGCTACTGCAAACTGGTAACAGTGGAGAAGTCGTCCACACAGAGGTAAGCGGTCAGCTGGTAGCGTGAAAAGAAACAGATGTCATTTGATAATGTTGACTGTTGGGTTTCAGTGTATATAAATATATTTGTTTCAGGGACTTTGCATTAATGGAGTTTTCAGCACATCGTAAAAGATTTGAAAAGTTGTTTGCTACTCTTTTGAAAAGAGTTTTGAACTCTATGTTGAAGGTAATGAGTTAATTAAACACCTCATTACTTCATCTTAAATGGAGTAAGTTCACGGTGCTCTTATAGATTAGTTTAGCTCAAATGGTTTGTTGCAATCGCTTTTCTCAAACGGTTTGAGTTGCCTTAACTCAGTGGGTTTTACAGCACTTCGTTTGCTCAAATGGATTAGGTTCACAGTGCTCATTAGCAGGGCTTAAAATTAACACCCGCGGGTAAATTTTAGCAGTGGCCTGTTAGACAGTCACTCCCACTAGCCACTTTGGCTGGTTTAAAATAATTTTTAAATTGTGGCTTTCTTTAAAGCAGTGTTCGACTATAAGGATGATCCAATATGCGTGCAAATGTGATCTTAGAATCGAGAAACAGCACGACTAACAACAGTAATTGCTTTCATGTGAGCAATAGAAAGCAGATGAATGCCAAATGAGAGGATAATCTCTGGTGCTAACAGCTGATGTGATGCGGGCGACTGTTTAAAGTGCGTGTGCACTCCTGTTTCCTTGCTTGAAGCAACCGTGCCTGAAATACAACTGTGATTGTTTCTCTTTCATATAGTTAAAAAAGTTATGCACCCACAGTCTTGCTGCTTTCAAGAGCTCCAGATGTGTCGTTTTGTAAGCAGCACCGGTTGCTTTCACTTTGAACTTTATTAATTGGCCTCAACCGTGTGCTCATCCTTCCATTATCACACACAGTATGTTTTTCACCTGCTTTCTTTTGTTTACTTTTTTTGTTAATATGGTTTAATTATCATTTTTTACAACAACATTGCTTTAATATGAGATTAACTCTCCATTTACTGTATGTGTAGTGAACTGAGAGACCTTTAGCGAGGTCAGATTACTGCGCATATTTTTGATATATGACAATAATTATTTTTAAAAGTCAATTGTTTTTCTTTGTTTTGTATTTTTTAAAGAAATGTTTTGTTAAATAAAAAGCATATATAGTATACTATTTAGCTTGTTTTGACTCATTTGAAATTTGTGGCTAAGAAATAATTATTGTTTGGAGTGGTCAGAGATAACTTTGATAAATCTCTAATTTTGAGTTCTGAAAAGTGATGTGAAATAAAAACTAATTGTAATACAACATTAAAGTTTGCTCATTTTCAAAATCAATGCATATCCTGACATTTCCATTAAGCATTTTTTAATTCAATATTGCAAAATGTGCTTAAAATGGATGGATGGAAACTGTATTACTGTATTAATTCGGCGCCATGTGTGATGCAATTGGTTTCATTTTTAAGTTTTGCACCACATTGTTTAAATAGCAAATGTATTTGTGGCCAGTTGTGCGCTCATGGGTGTGCTGTATCTGAAAAGCAGGTGTGTTAATGTGCATTGTTGGTGTGCTGCTATTCAACTGAAACAGACCTGAAGCAACTACATGGTGGACCAAAGTCAATGGCACAGGGCTTTTATTTGTTATTTAAAGAGACGTATGATTGACTATTTCGACCAGAAGGCGGCCATACTGAATTTTGGACATTTCCCCCATTCATTGTAATGCATGTAGACCATCTTCATATACAGTTGAAGACTGCCCTCCTAAGTTATTAAACCCCTAATCACTGATTTATTTTCTCTTTGCCATGATGACAGCATATAATATTAGACTAGATATTCTTCAAGACACTAGTGTTTAGCTTACAGTGACATGTAAAGGCTTCACTAGGGTAATTAGGGTAAAGTTAGGGTAATTAGGCAAGTCATTGTATAACAGTGGTTTGTTCTGGAGACAATCCAACATTAATATTGCTGAAGGGGCGAATAATATTGACCTTAAAATGGATTTAAAACAATTAAAACATAAGATAAACCCTAATGTGTTGTCATAGAAAAACCCACAATACAAACCATTGTGATTTCCATATGCCTGCTTTACTAAATGGATTGATTAAGCCTTAAGGCACTTGATGAGTGATAATATGAAAGGACATGGCAACACACAACATAAACAAAACCTGGCCCTTCTGTTGATGGTGGTTTAGTTAAAGCTTTCAAACATAATGAGTTTCAATGACAATCTCTATGCAGCAATCATTAAACATTTATATTCTTTAATTACGTATCCTTGTTTTTATCTAAAACTAATTTACAAATTAGTCAGACTCTTACATTCAGTTTTCAAATACTTTCCAAGTGTTGTTCACGTTACAATGTCTCCCATCCACCCCCCCTGCCCAACCATCTCTCTTCAATTATGAGATCACTAACGTCCCCCCACCCTTCACTTATGATGCCTCCCCCTAACTTCCTCACCCCCGCTTTTCCATTAGGAGTTCACTAACAAGCCTTCACTTGGAACATCTTTCACCAACTCCCGCCCTCCCTGCTTTTTAATCACGAGATTTCGAATGTCCTCCAACAACCCTTCACTTACATCTCCCACCAACTCATGCTGAACAGTATTTTAGGGTTACCTGTGTTACTTCCAGTGGAAACGGTCCACGCATGTTTTCCTCCAGATCAATGGTGGATAAAACCCATCGTCTCTTTGTGCGAATGAGGACGGCATCCTTTCAGAAACAGAGAAGAACATCAGTTAAACAAACAGAAGCAATCCTGAAACGTCTTCAACAGCAACACATCTCTACATTTACAGTGCTGAGCAGGAAAGAGTTCAACCCTCACAGATCTCTCTTTACATTCATATTTTCTACAGGATGCTGATCCAGTAATAGATGTGTGCGTACACATTAGATTAGTCAGAACCAAAGACACAACTGATCATCTAATCTAACAAGAAAACAAAACAAAACTGAAGAGCACAGCACGAAAATGAGCACAGCCAAATTAATATGTTGGGGGAAAATATTGAACAAAATGTTAATAAAGAAAAAAAGTCAAGAGAAACATAAAAAACATATAACATGTTGACATTTAACTCTTTATAATTATTTAAAAATAAAGGTTTGTAGGTTGTATTGATGGCTCCACAAAAAAACAAGACCACTCTATTCTATTCTATTCTATTCTATTCTATTCTATTCTATTCTATTCTATTCTATTCTATTCTATTCTATTCTATTCTATTATGTTCTGTTCTATTCTATTCTATTCTATTCTATTATAGTCTATTATATTATGTTCTGTTCTATTCTATTTTATTCTATTCTATTATGTTCTGTTATATTCTTTTCTGTTCTGTTCGATTCTAATCTGTTCTATTCTATTGTAATCTGTTCTGTTATTTTCTAATCTTTTCTTTTCAATTCTAATCTATTCTATTCTGTTCTATGTTCTATTCTATTTTAATCTCATCTATTCTTTTCTAATCTGTTTTTTCTATTCTATTCTAATTTATTCTATTGTGTTGTAGTCTATTCTATTCTAATTTAATCTTATCTATTCTTTTCTAATCTGTTCTATTCTATTATGTTCTATTCTATTCTATTCTATTCTATTCTATTCTATTCTATAATATAATATTATAATATATTATATTTTATTCTGTTCTATTTTAATCTATTCTTTCTATTCAATTCTATTCTAATCTTATCTATTCTTTTCTGATCTGTTTTTTCTATTTTATTCTATTCTAATTTAATCTATTCTGTTCTATCCTATTCCATCCCATTCTATTCTATTCTGTTCTATTCTATTATATTCTATTCTAAAGGGTTCTTTAAAGTAGGAAATGTTTTTTGGATTATCAAAGTTTTGAAATGTAGGAAATAACTGTTCTTTTGAAATATGGTATATTACTTTTTGACTTGCTCTTTTTGATTACCTACCCGCTTTTGTCGACTGCTGGTGTCATTTGTGTAGGAAGCGCTCAACTCCCCAAGCTAATGAACAAACAAAAACAAACAAGAATTAAAATGAATCAATATAATCAATATTGAACAGAAACTCATCACAGCTCGTGAGGAATTACAAATATGGATCATTTTCATTCATAAGTCCACAATTGTGACCCTGGGGAATTTTGGGAGGAAACGGAGACATCTTACATTGAGATATTTGCAATATATGTATCACAGACATCTGTAATAAATTACATTTATTTCATGCATTGGTAGCGGCGCAGTGGCGCATTAGGTAGTGCTGTCGCCTCACAGCAAGAAGGTCGCTGGTTCAAGCCTCGGCTGGGTCAGTTGGCGTTTCTGTCTGGAGTTTGCATGTTCTCCCTGCGTTCGTGTGGGTTACCTCCGGGTGCTCCGGTATCCCCCACAGTCCAAAGACATGCAGTACAGGTGAATTAGGTAAGCTAAATTGTCCCTAGTGTATATGTATGTGTGTTAATAAGTGTGTCATCCGGGCATCAGCTGCGTAAAAACATGCTGGATAAGTTGGTGGTTCCTTCCACTGTGGCAACCCCAGATTAATAAAGGGACTAAGCCGACAAGAAAATGAAAGAATGAATGAATTATGCATTGGCTGTTTGTCTATATTTGACCAATCAGATGGGGCCATACTATATATCCCCGCCTCCCCAGTAGCTGCTGTTCTGCTATTGGCTGGGGCCGCTGAAAGCTGATCCCAGAGTTGAAAATAAATGCATGAATTATATTTGTTTCCAAGAGATGGGTTGCGGCTGGAAGGGCATCCGCTGCATAAAAACTTGCTGGATAAGTTGGCGGTTCATTCCGCTGTGGCGACCCCAGATTAATAAAGGGACTAAGCCGACAAGAAAATGAATGAATGAATGAATTATATTTGTATGCTTTGGATATGGTTGGTATTTGTATGGATATTATTTGCGAATATTTGGCAGAATATGACAAAATTTGGGATCTGAGGTTAAAAAACATTTAAATGTTGAGTAAATTGGCCAAATTAACTTCTCAGCAGTTCATATTACTAATTAAAAACGAATATACTTTGATGTAGTTCCTGTCAGACAACATCATTTCTTTGTGAAACATGATCTTTAAGTTATATTATGCTTTTAGTGTTTGATAATTCGACTATTTGATAATGCATTGATGCGTAACTAAACGCCTCTGTAAGCTTCGCCTCTAATGATAAAGTGTTGATTGACATTCTTCAGATTTTCCTTTAATGACACTGTGGGATGTTGTTGAGCTTGTTTGAAGAAACCAACAACACAGAAAGCATCATCATGCCAAAAGTCTTACCAATGCTGACGGGGAATTACTAATTGTGGTCAAACCTGGTTTCAACTAGAATGTAACCTTCATGGTTCGGATCTATCATGAGACAAAGAATGAACTACTGGTTTGATGAACAGAAAGTTATTTTAAAATGATATTGATAGTTTTATATCTATATATTTAATAATTATACATACATATATATATAACATATAATATATAACATTGAAAGACTTCTACAGATAAAACCTCTCAAACATATGAAGATCCAAACAGATTTAATGTGAATTAGGGACACCCCAAATAACCTCACACCTCTTATTCTCAACATTACAGTGAATTCATTCATTCATTCATTCATTCATTCATTCATTCATTCAAACACATGCGCTATAAAGGAATTGATCAACTAAATTGGCTGTAGTGTATGAGTGTGAATGCAAGAGTGTATGAGTGTTTCCCAGTGTTGGGTTGCGGCTGGAAGGGCATCCGCTTTGTTAAACATATGCTGGATAAGTTGGCAGTTCATTCCGCTGTGGCGGCCCCAAATTAATAAAGGGACTAAGCCAAAAAGAAAACAAATAAATGGATTTACTCTTCATTTTTTAAGGTAAGTGGTTGCAAACAATCAATATGGGCTGAATTTACACAATCAAATTAAGTTGAACATCACTACATTACTACATCTGTATAAATTCAGCACATATAAATTGTTTGCAAGCACTTACCTTAAAAAATTAAATGCAATAAAGCCTTTAAGTCACTTATTTAACCCAATGGTTGAGATAAACATATTTGGTGCTTTGTTGGGTTATTTTTAACCTTTATTAGGTTATTTTTTAATAACTCAACCAGCTGGGTAAAATATTTGGTTCTTTGTTGGGTTATTTTTAACCTTTATTGGGTTATTTATTAATAACTCATCAGTTGGGTTAAATATTTGGTTCTTTGTTGGGTTATTTTTAACCTTTATTGGGTTATTTATTAATAACTCATCAGTTGGGTTAAATATTTGTTGCTTTGTTTGGTTATTTTTAACCTTTATTAGGTTATTTATTAATAACTCAACCAGCTGGGTTAAATATTTGGTTCTTTGTTTGGTTATTTTTAACCTTTATTGGGTTATTTATTTATAACTCAACCAGCTGGGTTAAATATTTGTTGCTTTGTTGGGTTATTTTTAACCTTTATTAGGTTATTTATTAATAACTCAACCAGCTGGGTTTAATATTTGGAGCTTTGTTTGGTTATTTTTAACCTTTATTAGGTTATTTATTAATAAGTCAACCAGTTGGGTTAAATATTTGGTTCTTTGTTTGGTTATTTTTAACCTTTATTGGGTTATTTATTAATAACTCATCAGCTGGGTTAAATATTTGGTGCTTTGTTGGGTTATTTTTAACCTTTATTAGGTTATTTATCATCCAGTTGGGTTACTGATTTAACTGACACAGAACAGCTGTATTAATATATGTGTGTGTAATGTTGTTGTTTTTTTTATCAAATGACCTCTCCGTGTCGTGTTTTTATATCCGTTTCACCATCCAAGACCATCTTTTGGAGGTGTTTGGATGTGGTTAAACTGTATTGTAGATTGTGAACAGTGAGTGAAGCCGGCCTCTACAGCACGCTGAGCTCCATATTCTGCTCCAGCAACACAGGATTTCTGCTTGCTCAGTTCATATCTGTCTACACTTTTCTTCTGCTTCTTCATTATTTGTAATTCTTAGTTTGTTTGACCAAAACTGTCTGGAATTTAAAATGTAATGGAGACAATCTTTTTCAATATTTTTGAATACTGTTGTATTATTTTACACAGTCATAAATATAGAATTAATAGTAGTACTTGTAATAGTAGCAATAGTAATACCAGAATGGAAAAAAAAATACATTTAGTCAAAATAACAAATTGCATTGGGTAAAAATATATAACCCAATGCACTGGGTTAAAATAACCCATAGTCGGGAAGGTGCTATCCGCTTGTTAAGTGTGACGTCACGCGAAGCGGCTTGCGGGTCCAAGCGCTCTATTCAACTGAATGGGGAGACTCATGAAATGGTAATAATAAACGTTTACAAAGCGATTTAATACTTCATAAAGTATTAATACTTCATTATAAATACTTCATATATAATATATATATATATATATATATAGAAATACTTCATAATAAATCACGATGGCAGTATATATGTCCATGTCTGATATACAATGGCCAGAAAGTGATTCATTTTTTTATAAATAGTTAAAATGTTGGTATTTGATATGCAGCAAGCCCAGATATTGTTGTGTACACTATGACTTTATATAAAATGAACTTTAATGTGTGATATGAAGAAAAAGTGATCATAAACAAATGATTTCTCCACTCAAATGAGTGGCGGCTTGGACCCAGAAACAGTATTACAAACGTCACCAACACGTCACCACTTAACAAGCGGATAATAACCTATAGTTGGCTTATATATTGGGGTATTTTTAACCCAATTATTTTAACAGAGTACAGAATAATACACTTAGAGAACACTATAGTATAAATGACTATAGAAAACAGCATTGTACACATTTTAGGCCTGGAACAATTCAACTTTCCAAGATGTTTATTTTCTGAAAGTTATATAAGAGAACGGTGTTCGTAAGATGATGCTACAGCATGCTGTTTCCCTCACATAACATGCTATCAGGTTCATACCACCTGCTAAAAGACAAACTACACACTGTTCAGCTCTTTACTAAAGCATATTGCTGATTTATCAAAATAAAGCCACTTCAAAACACAAGTGGGCACCAATACAGGTAAACAAATCAGCTGAGGACGTCACCTGTCTCCATAGAAAGGCCATTTGATATTCAGATACTGTTCCTCACGGGCTGCTCTTTGTTTCAACGCTGCATTTGACTGTAGTTTAGTTTCCTCCTAACATGTGTGTGTGCTGTCGATTGAACTGCTGCTTGCTAAACCTTCTTCCTTAGTGATCGGCAGTATTATATTTCACACTGTGAAGAGCATTTCAGAACTCGAAGACAGCTATCTAACAACACTGTAGAAGCCGCAGGGCTCCTCACAATTCATTCAAGCTGTCCCAACACAAACCAGTTAGGGTAACTTAAGAAAAGCTAAGCTAAGAGTAACACTGTAACATACTGCTCTATTAGTTAATATTCATTCATTTTCTTTTAGTCCCTTTATTTACCAGGGGTTGCAACAGTGAAATGAACTATTCCAGCATGTTTTACACAATGGATGACCTTCGAGCCGCAACCCAGCACTGGGAAACACCCATATACACTCATTTACACAGACTCTTGTACACTATGGTCAGTTTAGTTCATCAATTCCCCTATAGTGCATGTGTTTGGACTGTGGGGGAAACCGGAAACACCAACTGACCCAGCCAGGACTCGAACCAGTGACCTGACTGTCTGTGTGTCTGTCTGTCTGTTCGTCTATGTCTGTCTTTTTACTCATTTATTTATTTATTTATATTTATTATCTGTCTCTCTATATGTCTGTCTTTTTATTTATTTATTTATTTATTTATTTATTTATTTATTTATTTATTTATATTTATTATCTGTCTATTTATTTATTTATTTATTTATTAGCGGTCCGTCTATGTCTGTCATTTTATTTATTTATTTATTTATTTATTTATTTATTTATTTATTTATTTATTTATTTATTTATTTATTTATTTATATTTGTTATCAGTCTGTCGATTTATTTATTTATATTTATTATCAGTCTGTCTATTTATTTATTTTTATTTATTTATTAGCTTTCCGTCTGTGTATTTTTATTTATTTATTTTATAATAAAAAATTTTATTAGCTGTATGTCTATGTCTGTTTTTTATTTGTTTATTTATTTATTAGCTGTCGTCTCTGTCTGTATTTTGTATTTGTTTATTTATTGATTTTATTTATTAGCTGTCCGTCAATGTCTGTCTTTTTATTTATTTATTTATTTATTTATTAATTTATTAATTTATTTATTAGCTGTCCATCTATGTCTGTATTTTTATTTATTTATTTTTTATAATTTTTTTTCTTTTATTAGCTGTGCATCTATGTCTGTCTTTTTATTTATTTATATAAATATTATCTGTCTGTTTTATTTATTTTTATTTTTTTATTTATTAGCTGTCTGTCTGTCTGTCTGTATTTTTATTTATTTACTTAATAGCTGTCCGTTTATGTCTGCATCTTTATTTATTCATTTAATTTTATTTTTTCTTTATTTCATTTTATTAATTAGCTGTCCGTCTATGTCTGTCTTTTTTATTTATTTTTTATTTTTTATTTAATTTATATTTATTTATTATCTGTCTCTCTATATGTCTGTCTTTCCATTTATGTGCTTATTTATTGGGTTTGTTTATTTTTAAAGTTTACACAGCAACAGAAACGTGGCATGTTGCCTTGGCAGCTGGATGAACAAATATAGTGTTTATTATTTATAAACTTTATTTCAGTTTTAAGTAACAAAAGTTTTTGTTAAGCTGTTTTTTTAGCAATTACAACCCTTATGTAAACAAGTGTAATAGTTTTTATTTTACAGTCTTTAGATTTAGTACATAGATCATAGATCGATTTTGCATGTGCACAGAGTCTACAGGCGTATTTTCTATCCAACTGCAAATTTATCTGCTTAATTCCAGTGCAAATATCTAAAAACTCTTAAATTAAGAAGCATTTTCTTGAGATAAGACATGCACAAAATATAGCGTTGTTTTCAGTAATAATGAGTCAAAATGAAGTGAGTTTGTCCTTAAAACAAGCAAAATAACCTGCCAATGGGGGAAGCAGAATATTCTTGTTTCACTTTGACAAAAGATTATTTTGCTTCGCCCATTGTCGGATTATTTTGCTTCTTTTAAAGAAAAACTCACTTTATTTACTCATTATTTTTTAAAATAAGCAAAACAATCGGATGCATTTTTGTTTTATCTAGAAAATGCTTCTTGATTTAAAAACAATTATAGACATTTGAACTACAAACAAGACAAAAACTTTAATAAGACAATAATGTTTTTGCAGTGTAGACTCAAAACTCTACTTGCGTGAGATATATTTTGACAAAAATTACATTAAATCCAGTCATCAGATAAAACAATTAACACCGACGTTAGTCATCCATTACATCAGATCATCAAGATCAAGATAAAGAGTCTGACTCATTGTAAACAAACAAAAAAGAAAAGTTGAAGCTACTCACAGTAAACAGAAGCAGGAATACAGCAGCCTTCATCATGCTGGAGCTCCAGAGGTGAAGATCAGATTAACACCAGTAAAAAATCACCTGAGAGCAGAAGATCAGAGAGACACACGCAGCCGTCTACATTTGTGCAGTTCAGCGAGTCTACGAGGATGTGTGTGTGTGTGTGTGTGTGCATGTGCGTGTGCTAACGACACAATGACTCATCCGTCAACATCAGGCCTTCAGGGCAGCAGTCTGGGAGTGGCAAATCATGCAGTAAACGGAGTAAAATTTCACCCGGTTTCTCCATTCAGCGGAAAGAGGACAAACTGGCTGCTCGGCTTACCATCTGCCAAGGGAAAACACACACACGAATACATGCGCAGATTAAACATTCAGCTCTACATGCAAATTAGGTTTACCTGGTGTGTGTCAAGCCTGGGCCTGTATTTACTACCACACACTGGAAATGTGAACTGTAGCTCCAGCACAGGGGCATAACAGGTGGTCTGACAATACACATGCTTTTTCTATAAATATGTTTATTCTTTATTTGTACAGTTATTAAAATTAATACTGCACATATAAACCATCTAGATGTGCATATATATGAATGCTATACCACAGCAATTCGTAAGTTTTTAATTTAGTGGCTAATTCATATGATCGTACTTGTACAAAGTAGTATGATTTGCTCTTACCCTAATGAGGTTTGGGTTTAGGGGCGGGGTTTGGTGCCACGCCTCCTTTTAAAAGTCGTAAATTTTCATAAGAACTGAACTCGAACTGCGAATTTGCATTAATTAGCCACTGAAGAAAATGTAAAATAGTTACGTTTCCTCATGAAATTAGGCTGTATGTATATAGATATATATACTTTATTAGGTACACCTTACTAGTACCTGGTTGGACCCCTTTTGTCTTCAGAACTCCTTTAATCCTTCATGGCGTAGATTCAGTAAGCTACTGGAAATATTCCTCAGAGATTTTCCTCCACACAGTTGCTGCAGATTTGTCGGCTGCACATCCATGATGCCTTTTGTTCCACCACATCCCAAAGCTGCTCTATTGGATTGAGCTCTGGTGTCTGTGGAGGCCATTTGAGTACAGTGAACTCATCGTTATGTTCACCAGTCTGAGATGATTGAGCTTTATGACATGCTGTGTTATCCTGCTGGAAGTAGCCATCAGAAGATGGAGACACTGTGCTCATAAAGGGATGGACATGGTCAGCAGCAATACTCAGGTAGGCTGTGGCGTTGATGCTCAATTGGTACTAATGGACCCAAAGAAAATCCCCCCCACACCATTACACCACCACCACCAGCCTGAACCGCTGATACAAGGCAGGATGATCCATGCTTTCATGTTGTTGAGGCCAAATTGTGAGCCGAGCATCCGAATGTGTCAGCAGAAATGGAGACTCATCAGAGCAGCAACGTTTCTCCAATCTTCTATTGTCCAGTTTTGGTGAGTCTGTGTGAATTGTAGCCTCAGTTTCCTGTTCTTAGCTGACAGGAGCGGCACCCGGTGTGCTCTTCTGCTGCTGTAGCCCATCTGCCTCAAGGTTGGCCGTGTTGTGTGTTCAGAGATGCTCTTCTGCAGAGCTCGGTTAAGTTGTGACGTCAGGTGAGCATCTAAGGACAATGTTATGTTGACGTTGAATAACGACATCAAATGATGTTGATATTCGGTTAATTTTAGGTTGTGTGAAACTAAAATCCACATAAAATGTGCCAACATCTTAAACCAATGACCATATTGACGTCAAATACTAACATTTATTCATAACTTCATCAAACAACATCATTAGACATTAATATTTGGTCAGTTTTAGGTTGGACATTGACGTCAGCCTGATGTTGGGTATCCAGAGTTTCTTAAAAACTTTGCCCTGGTGTTTTCAGAGAGTTTCAGTTTCAGTCACCTGATACTACATCCAGTCATTTAGCAGACACTTTTGTCCAAAGTGACTTACAATTGAGGAGGAATTCAGCAAATCAGCATGAAGAGGTTATACACAGGTATTGTGCTAATTATACAGAGACTCTGTTAGTGCTCAGAGGACTAAATGCTAGAGTAAGGGAGGGAGGAGGGAATGTTGAGAGGGGAGCAGAATCCACTCACCTGTCTGAGGCCGTACTCACACTAGGTACAGTTGCCTCGAACCGGGCCAAAGCACGCTTGTCCCCCCTCCCGTCTCCCCCGATGGCCCATGCTCACACCACAAACGGGCTTCGGCACGCTTACGTCATCGCTGCTGCGCTGTTCAGTGAGAAGCGCTCTCTCACTCAGCAGCACAGTGGAGATTTCTCTAGTTATATCGTTTCAGTGGTTTGACATGCCGTCAAATATTTTGCCAAACAGTCCTTAGGGATGCGGTGACACGCAGTCAGATATTTCGCTGAACAGATCCGCCACTTTTGGCGCTCATAATCAATCATGAAGCCCTCGTGCTGCAGGAATGAGGAGGTCTGCTGAAGGTGCAGCTGTCGTGCAGTGAGGGGTTGCGTCTTTAATAAACTACGGCAGTTTGCGTTCACTGAACAGTAAGAATGATTAATAAATCCATATGAAACAGCCCCAAAAGTCACGTCTCGCTTTCAGTTTCGGGCTTTGGTGCGTTTTGCACTCACACTACAAGCGTACCGCGCCAAAGCCCAAGTGAACCGCGCTCAGGCCCACCTCTTCCAACCGGGCCAGGGCCGGCCAAGTGAACCGTGCTTGAGCCCGATTCAGCGCACTCACACTTCTCAAGCGATCCGGAAAACGGGCCTGAGCATGGTACGGATGGCGTAGTGTGAGTACGCCCTAAGGCACACTTTATAAATGCATGCTGATTTTATTTTGTGTGCGTGTGTGTGTGTGAGAATGTGTTTGTGCAAATGTGCAAAAACTGGTGCAGTGTCCATTAAAGTGTCGGAGAGATGAGAGATGAGAGGTGGTGTGTCAAGCTCACTGCATTTTTTTGTGTGGACAAACAGCCAAACCAAAGTGTTCGTGCGGACAGAGCCTGAAGGTCAAACCTCTTCGGCAGCTGCTCTGAAACACATTCCTGACAAAGCTGGACAGGTCTAAATGCACTGAAACCACATTTGTCAAATTTTGTTCTCTTAAAATGTTAAAACAAACATGTGAGAGCAGGTTATAGGCTGTATGGCATAGATTCACCAGCACATATGCAACAGCAACACCACAGATTACAGTTTGGGATGTTATTGACTTAATTTAATAATTCATTCATTCATTTTCTTTTCGGCTTAGCCCTTTTATTAATTTCCACAGGGAAATGAACCACCAAGTATTCCAGCATTTGTTTTACACAGCGGATGCCCTTTCCAGCTGCAACCCATCACTGGAAAACATACATACATACTCATTCACACTCATACACTACAGACAAATTAGCTTAGCCAATTCACCTGTACCACATGTGTTTGGACTGTGGGGGAAACCAGAGCATCCGGAGGAAACCCACACCAACACGGGGAGAACATGCAAACTCCACACAGAAACACCAACTGAGGCTCGAACCAGAGACCTTCTTGCTTTGAGACGATTGCTCTACCCACTGCGCCATCGTCTGCCATGGAGATAACAATAAAGCAATAATTACAACAAAATATTCAATCATTCATTTTCTTGTCGGCTTAGTCCTTTTTTTAATCCAGGGTCGCCACAGCAGAATGAACCGCCAACTTATCCAGCACATTTTTACGCAGTGGATACCCTTCCAGCTGCAACCCATCACTGGAAAACATCCACACACACATTCACTCACACTCATACACTACAGACAATTTAGCCTACCCAATTCACATGTACCGCATGTCTTTGGGCTGTGAAGGAAACCGGAGCATCCGAAGTAAACCCACGCCAACACGGGGAGAACATGCAAACTCCACACAGAAACACCAACTGACCCAGCTGAAGCTCGAACTAGTGACCTTTTTGCTGTGAGGCGACCTACTGCGCCACTGCGTCGCCTACAGCAAAATAATAAAACATAATCAAATGACAAATAATAATCAAATATTTCTTAAAATGATGATTATATAAATGATTAATGATCAAATCATTAAATAAATTCATTAAATGAAGAATAAATGAACATAAACAACTGAAAATAAACGCAACACAAATGAACGGTTGTTTTCTTAAAGCAACACACACATAAGTTGCTACAAGGATTCTCAGACCCTTAGACCCCGTTTACACTAGTGTGTGTTAGTTTTAAAACGGCGTTTTAGATCAAAAACGATCTGCACCCATACTAGCGTTTCTGAACATATCTCTGTCCACACTACGCCACCAAAAATTTATATCACGTGACCAATTGCGCACTCTGGGCATGCGCGTTCGAGAATAAACAGGAAGCATGTGTCACGCCCGGCATTTGATTATTGTTAGTCAACAAACGCCGGTTCAACAAAGAAAGCAAGAGAGGTATCTTTGTGGACAGACGACGAGGTCGAGACGTTACTAAACGTAACAAATGAATAACTGCACAATGGCGCCTAAAACAGACAATAGTGCAAACAACGCTCCCATTTCTGTGTCCGTGTTGTTGTTTACAGTGAAGGCTGGTCTGCTGTCTCCCGGTAGCGTTAAGCCATGTGTTATAGTCATGTGATAGGGGCTTCACCAATAGGGGAAGGATACGCAATGACACAAAAGCCCCAATCAGCTTGCGAATCTCAGCAGCCCCGCCTCCATGTTCAGATGTCTCAGTTTTCCCTCATCCACACTGAGACGGAGCAGCAGAGCTTCAGAATGAAAACAGCCTCTCCAGCGTTTCCAAAACGCTCCGTTGTGTGGACGGATGGCGTAACCTAAACTAAACCTAAACTCAAACTAAAACGCATTAGTGTAAACAGGGCCTTAGTTAGATTCTTCACACTCGAAGGCCCAACACTTCCAACACAGGAGCATAGTGAAAACGTAGCCCCGTATACATTTTTAGAGATCGCAAATTATGTAGCCAGAGGAATATATGGCTGCATTTCGCCTTTAAAACGAACATGGCGGAGTGGTATGACACCGCCAACAGCTTCAGTTTCTCTTAGTGCTTACAGCTTACCGCCATATGGATGCCTTTACCAATGTTACCAGTTTCCTCAGTAGCTCGCTGCATATGACGACGGACTAGAGGCGTGATCTGAAAATGTGGTAAAAACCAGGCGGTCATGAAGGCTTTTCTTTTTCAAGATTGCTTTTAAAAATATATATGTTGGACTTAGGGAAGGAGGAGGGTGAGGGATAGGTCGATCAGTCAGTTAGTCAGTCAGTCAGTCAACAGCGGCCTTTGGTGGATTTCCGTGAGAACAGCAGGTGTAAACGGCACTCGTTAGAGAAATCTGAGATCTGAAAAAGCGTATACACAGCGCCCTCTGGTGGATTCACAACTGCAAAAAACGTAGCTCCTGGATGTATTTGGTGCTCTCCAGAAATGTATACAGGGTACGTAATCAGAACGAGTCTGGGTTGAACAATTCCTACATTGTTCTGAAACTCCATTAAAATATGCATGCCGTGTGCTCCTTTATCATCACCAAAAACTCGTAATCACTCATCTGAGTTCATCAATGAGGCTCCCTCATAATCAAGGAGGCTTTGAACAAACAACGAAGCTTTTATTCACTCGTGCCACATTTGTCATGATGACAGGAGCGCACAGAACACAACCCAAACAACAAAACCTCTGTCATTTTGAGTGATGAGCGGATTATTGCTTTCTTAAAAGCCAACAGACACTGTATACTGACTGCACAATGCTGCAAAATACATACAAGTATACACACATATTTACATTCTGTTCATAATTACATTAGCAAAACTAGTGTTTATTAGCACATAATCAATAGATCATTTCGTTAAGCACTAACTCTACATTAGTAGACATTCGTAAGCCGTTTATAACTACACCTACAAATGCTGTATTCTTAATTTATACGGGTTTAGAAAGCATAAATAGCTCTCACTTTAGATTAGGTGATGAAACTGCATGAAGATGTGTTAATAAAGCATCTAAAAACAACTCCTAGAACTGCTCGATCTTGCAGATTCGCACTCTATAACATCAGAAAGGTCCGATCCTTCCCATCTGAACATGCAGCTCAACTCCTTGTTCAAGCTCTTGTTCTCTCCAGACTGGATTATTGCAACTCTCTACAACCTTAGCTTCCAGCTAACTCTATCAAACCTCTTCAGCTGCTCCAGAATGCAGCAGCACGAGTGGTCTTCAATTTACCTAAACGAGCACATGTCACTCCGCTGCTCATCCTTTTGCACTGGCTGCCAGTTGCTGCTCGCATCAAATTCAAAGCTCTGATGTTTGCTTACAAAGCGACTTCTGGCTTTGCTCCTTCTTATCTGCTCTCACTTCTGCAGATGTATGTGTCCTCCAGAAACTTGCGTTCTGTGAATGAACGTCGCCTCGTGGTTCCATCCCAAAGAGGGAAGAAATCACTTTACCGAACTCTCGCGTTCAATCTGCCCAGTTGGTGGAATGAACTCCCTAACTGCATCAGAACAGCAGAGTCACTCGCTGTCTTCAAGAAACGACTAAAAACTCAACTATTTAGTCTCCACTTTCCTTCCTAATCTGCAATTGCCTCTCTGGATATACCACTAACTGTACTCAAAAAAAACAAAAAAAAACAAAACGTACATTACTAATGTTTTGCTTCTTACACTTTATATACCTGAAACTTGCCTACAGCACTTCTTCATTGTTGCTCTTATAGTTGTGTAAATTGCTTCCTTGTCCTCATTTGTAAGTCGCTTTGGATAAAAGCATCCGCTAAATGACTAAATGTAAATGTTTACAAGTGTCGAGTCCCGTGTAGGAGCTCCGGATGAAAAGTTTTGTTTTGTGTTTACCTCATGGTTAACCCACAGTTGTCGAAGACTGCGTATAAGCGTTCTGACAAGTCTTCACCTCGTAACGCTCAAATGAACGTAAATGACACTTTCAGTTTTGATTGTACAGATAAGTCAATACAGATCAATACATCAATCGAATCTGTTAGGTGTCTAGATTTTATTATTACACTCACAACAACAACAAATGTGTGTGCTTTTGCAAAACAAGAATCAAAAAACAGTGTAGGCAATCTGTCTCCGTGAACTGTTTTTAGAAACACGTCAGTAAAATGCACTGAAACTCTGCGAGAACAAAACACACAGACATGAGACACATATCTATAGAAAGCTTAAAGTGTCTACTTTTTTTTTTTTTTTTTTTTTTTTTTTTTTTGGTGTTGGGTAAACCAATTTTATTTTTTTTATTTTTTTTTTTTATTGTATGCCCATATTCACAAAACATTAACATCAAAATGTTGTAGCATAAAGAGAATGTACAGTCTTGAGAGTGAAAGTAAAAGAGAAATTAATGTAAAAAATAAAAAAATAAAATATATAGGTGAAAAATAATTAAAAGTACAATTACATCATCTTAGAGTAGGTTATAACAAAAAATGTAAATGAATGTCAAGGATGTTGTGTTAATTTAAGAGAGCTCTTTTATGTACTCCCAAAGGGGAGACCAAATTGACCAAAATCTATCAGATTTTTTATGTTTGTCATAGGTAAGTTTTTCTAATGGTAGCCATGTAGCAATCTGTGATATCCACATTTTAAAAGATGGAGCTTGTGATGCAGACCAGAGTAGCAAAATACATTTTTTAGCTAAATATACCAATACAATAAATAACTGGAATGCATCTTTTTCAAACAGATTATTTGCATTAAGATTCAATAAGTACAAAGCTGGGGTCATGTCAAAATTTAGCTTAAGAATATTTTCCAGTACTTTATGTATTTTCTTCCAAAATGGCAAAATTTTGCCACAGTCCCAAAAACTATGAATGAATGTACCTTTATCTTTTTTACATTTGAAACACAGGTCTGTGGCATTGGCAAACATTTTCTTAATACGTATTGGAGTTAAGTAGATCCTGTTAAAAAATTTAAAATTAAGCTCATGGATCCCAAGAGACGTACACTTCGGGTATATATTATCACATACAATTTCCCAGTCATTTTCTTCAATAGTTTGACCAATATCCTTCTCCCAAACCTCTTTAAGTCCTAACCAGGCAGAAGTGCAATTGTTAGACAAAGTGTCATAAATCCTTGTTATCAATCCTTTTAAACAAGCTGAATTCAGTAAAAGGTATTCGATCTCTGTTGTTTTGGATCTGAGCTCTCCTTTGTCCAACTTTGGTTTTAAAAAATGTCGTAATTGTAGATATTTATAAAAATTGGATTTTGGAACGTTATATTGATCTACAATCTGTTGGAAAGATTTTATGGTGCCTTCTGAAAGTAAGCAAGATATTTGAGAGATGCCCAGTTCCCGCCATGCTGAAAAAACAGTGTTTTGCAATGTTAAAGGCATATCAGGATTAAAAGAAAGTGGGGAGAACAGGGAGAAAGGGCTGGAGATTCCCATATGTGTCTTTACATCTTTCCAAGTTCTAAGAGTATTTGATATGATAAAATGTTCAGAAATCTTTTTTAGTTTTATATAATTCTTCACAAATGGTAAATATTTAATTGGTAAAGGGGAGCAAGCTGTTTCTTCCATTTTAAACCAACTAGAGTTAGTCCTCTCATTACACCAGCTAATCATGTTTTTTATTTGGGCAGCCCAATAATACAACTGGAGATTTGGTAAGCCTATTCCACCCCTGTCTTTAGGCTTCATTAATTTAGAAATTTTAATACGCGGTCTTTTATTGTTCCAGATAAACTTTGAGATGTGTTTATTAAGATCTTTGAAAAATGAATTTGCTAAGTAGCTAGGTATGGACTGGAATAAATATAAGAATTTAGGAAGTACATTCATTTTTATTACATTTATTCTTCCTAGAAATGAGATTGGGAGTGAACACCATGTTTTCAGATTAAGTTTGAGTTTTTCTATAAGAGGTGTATAATTATGTTTAATAAGGTCTTTAAGTGAAGATGTGACATGGATTCCTAGATATCTAAAGCCAGTTTCTGATAATTTGAATGGGGAGATTAATTTTAAATGTTCCAAAGAAGGGGTGTTTAAGGGTAAAGCTATGGATTTGGAAAGATTTATTCTGTAACCAGATAAACTACTGTAGTGTGAGATGCATTCCAGCAATGTTGGAATTGACTGCTCTGGTTTGGACATAAATATGAGCACATCATCTGCATAAAGTGAGGTACGATGATCTTCCCCTCCTATTAAAATACCGTGGAAATTTCTGTTTTGTCTGATGAGTTCTGCTAGGGGTTCGATTACTAAAGCGAAAAGCAAAGGTGAAAGAGGACAGCCCTGCCTCGTCCCTCTTCCTATGCGAAATGGAGTCGAAGTGAGACCATTTGTAACTACTGTTGCTTTAGGATCAGAGTAAAGCAACTGGATCCACTTAATAAAATTATTTCCCAGATTAAATTTATTAAGAGTCGCAAATAAGAAGTCCCACTCGACTCTGTCAAAAGCTTTATCGGCATCAAGGGAGAGAACAAGTGCTGGGTGTCCCTCACCTTGGACAAAATTAATAACATTTAAGAGTCTGCGTATATTATCTGTTCCATAACGTGATTTTATGAAGCCTGTTTGGTCTGGCTTTATTAACTTGGGGAGCATACTCTCTAATCTACATGCCAAAACCTTTGCTAGTATTTTAGAATCTGTATTAAGTAGACTAATTGGCCTATATGATGCACAATCTTGGGGATCTTTATCTTTCTTAAGTATTACACAGATGTTTGCTGTTTTCCAAGTTTCAGGAATCGTGCCTTGATCTAAGATATTTTGTAAAGCTGGAACTAAAATGTTAGAAAGTTCAGGCCAGAATGATTTATAAAATTCTGAGGGGAAACCGTCAGGTCCTGGCGATTTGTTGGATGACATTGATTGTATCGCAGCTAGGACCTCTTCTGGAGTTATAGGCGAATTAAGATAATCTCTATCTTTATCTGAAATAATTGGAAGAGAAATATTATTGAAAAAAGTTTGAATTTGTAGTTGTGAAGCACTGCCTTGTGAGCTATAGAGTGATTCATAGTAGGATCGGAATGTATTATTTATAATGGCTGAGTCATATGTAGAGGTACCATTTGACATCTTTAGGGACTTGATTGTTCGTTCTGATTGTTCCTTTTTAATCTGATATGCTAACAATCGGCCAGGTTTGTTTGCATTCTCATAATAATTCTGTTTGGAAAGAAAAATTAGTTTTTTTATATGATTAGTGTGATCAAGGTTAAGTTTAGCCCTAGCATGACATAAAGTAGACCAGTTTGATTGAGTGGGGTTACTGCTGTGTAGATGTTCAAGTCTTTTGACCTCTTTTTCCAAATCTTGTTGTTTAGCTATGAGAGCTTTCTTATGCGCAGCAGTATAAGAAATAATATATCCCCGAATTGTGGCCTTGGCTGCATCCCACATTATTGTGGGAGAGACAGGTGAATTTTTATTATCTGACCAATAATTCTGTATTGATTCCCGTACAATATTACAAAATTTGGGGTCCGATAACAAAGAAGAGTTTAATTTCCAGGTCTTGTTATTTGTTTTGGGGATTTCTAATTTAATATCTAATTGAACTGGAGCGTGATCTGAAATGGTAATTGAACCGATTTGACTAAAAGATGCAAGATTAAAATAGGTGTTTGGAATAAAAATATAATCAATTCTTGAGTATGAACAATGTGGGTTAGAATAAAATGTATAGTCTCTAGTAGTAGGGTTTAATTCTCTCCAACTATCAATTAGGCCAATTTCTTTACATAATTTTTTAAGTACCAAAGAAGATTTAGGATTAACTATAGTTCCTGATGAAGATCTGTCTAGTCTTTCATCTATCACACAATTAAAATCTCCAGCACAGATCCCCAGTCCTGTGCAGTGTTCATTAAATAACAAAATGATTTTAGACATAAATTTGGGAGAATCTTCATTGGGCGCATAGACATTCATCATTGTGATGTGCTGCCCATGCAAAAGGCCAGTGACCAAAATGAATCTACCCTCAGGATCTCTAATTTGGTTTTTCAAAATAAATGGCAAGTGTTTATTAATTAAAATAGTTGTACCTCTTTTCCTGGGATTATTTATGCATGAAGAATAATACACTTGACCCACCCAATCTCGTTTCAATTTTAAATGTTCACTATCCGATAGGTGTGTTTCCTGAAGCATAGCCACTTTAACTTTTTCCTTTTTTAAAAAAGTTAAAACTTTTTTCCTTTTAATCACATGTCCTAATCCTTTGACATTCCATGTTATAAATTTAGTCGAACTCTCCATTACCACAATGTGTAAAAGAAAATAAAAAGTAGACTGTAGTTTTCTTCATGAAAATAATACAATAACAGTATATGATGGGCAAATTTTTAACCTTAAAGAACAGCAAAAAACGACAAAACAACTCCCTCTCCCCCACCCCAGGCTCTGTCCCCAAATGACAGTGCCATCTAAATCCCCCTAAACCTAGGTCTCTGTACCTCACTGGGCTCAGGTAAAGAAAAATTATACCTGCTACCAACATAAGGTTCAGGATCATATTTGAGAGACACTTGCCTCACATTAATCCGCTCCAATAAAACAAATATAATCTCGGACTACCCATACAGCGAGAAGAGAAAAAAAAAAGTTGAAAAAAAAAAAAAATGAAACATTTGTTTTCATTGAAACAAAAATGACAGGAAAAAATGATTAGTCTGTTATATGAATTAACAGTCACATCTGTCATTCAAAATAGAAATGGCGTATGAGAATCCGGATGAAATAAAGTCACTACTCCTCCAAATATAACTCAGATGAAAGAATACTTAAGAATTCCGTCTCCCTTACTTATCTTGCAAAGTCTCAATGAACTCCTCCACCGCGGCCGGAGTGTTAAACGTACGAAGTTCCGAGCCAAAAAGACAGCGCAGCTTGGCCGGGTACGCAAATCCACGGAACATTTTGCGATCTATCAGAATCTTCCTCACAGCATCGAATTCTTTTCGTTTCCTCATCACCTCTACCGATAGATCTTGAAAGAAGCGCACCTGTTTGCCTTCGTGAGTAATATACCTTTTTTTCAGCGCTGCTTGTATAATGCGCTCTTTATCCGCGTAGCGTAGAAATCTGACAAGTACGCTTCGTGGTGGGTCACTGCCTCCTGGAACAGGTCCAAGCGATCGGTGCGCTCTCTCAATCTCCAGCCTGGGATCAAAAGAAAGGTCGAGCCATTTTGGTATCATTTCCATCAGGAATTGAGCTAGCGGGGTAGAGCCCTCCGCTTTCTCGGGTAAACCGACGACTCGCAGATTTTTACGTCTTCCTCGGTTTTCTAAGTCGTCCACTTTAGCTTGAAGTCGAGTCACTGTTTTCGTCAAAGTAGATAGTTCCCTTTCGCGGGTCTGCAGAGCGTCTTCTGTGGTAGAGATCCTATTTTCGGTTTCCGTAACTCGAGAGTCAATTGAAGACACTCTTTGTGACAAATTAGATAAAGTTTCGTGAACGACAGATACCGAATTCGATATAGCATCGAGACGACTTTCAATAGTGTCGAAACGTCCATCTATATTCCCCAATTGGGTACTTAGTGATCGTATTTCATTCAGAACTGGGTCCGTTTGCTCTACCGAGGTCGAGGCCGAGGCCGAGGTTGTTTCTGCTGACGTATTTTGTTTCTTCTTTTTCTGCGATCGCGAAGAAGAGAAAAGTGGAAAATCCTGGGTCTCGGGCATGTTCTCTGGAAGTTAAGCTTTTTAATTATGGAATTCTCTTACTCAGATTGAGGAGGGTAGCGATTTATTAAGTAATAAGGAGCGGAGCTACAGTTTAGGCTGCCATCTTCTCCAGCGTCCGCGAGCGCCCCCCTAAAGTGTCTACTTTTAAATGCAGCTATACATGTTGACTGTTTGATAAAGTAATCAGTATGAAACCAACGCCATGTCTAGTTCCTCAGTCTGATCTTATTAGAGTTAATGCCGCCACGTCCACGAGGCTTTGATATTCCAATGCCCTGCATGAGATGCGCTCAAGACTGTTTGAAAAAACAGGTCACTGAAAAGCAAATACTCAACAAACAGGCACAAGAGATATATCTATAAAAAGTTGATATGTCTACTTTTGCATTAACCAATTCAATTTAAAAACAAATAATCTCTTTAATGTCATCCGTATAAAAGTAAGGACTGGTACGGATTCTCCTGTATCACCTCATTACAGTTGTTGCACGTCCGCCAGTTCCTGCCTCAAAATGAGAGAGTTTGAGCCACTTGTACGTTAAGGAAGCGTTCAGAAAAAACAAAACACCAGCGAAGAAACGCGACACAGAGGAGCATAAACACGTTCTGTCAGCTAGCATTTCAGAAGTGTTATTATAGATTAACACAAACAGCGCTCAGATGTATAAATGCACGGCTACGCGCAAGGCTTGCGCCATGGGTCACGCCGATCACTCGACGCAGAAGTATAAACCAGGCTTAACCCGCAACAGTTAAAATCTATACCCCTATATATATATTGGAGCACCCGAAGGAAACCAACGCCAACATGTGGAGAACATGCAAACTCCACACAGAAATGACAACTAACCACAGCCGGGACTTCTTGCTGTGAGGTCACAGTGCTAACCACTGAGCCACAGTATGAGTGTTTCCCAGTACTGGGTTGCAGCTGGAAGAGCATCCACTGTGTAAAACATATGCTGGATAAGTTGGCGGTTCATTCCACTGTGGCGACCCCTGATGAATAAATGGACTAAGCTGAAGGAAAAATGAATGAATGAATGAATGAATGTTAGACTTGATTGGATAGATGGATGTAACATTCGCACGCACTTTAAACTGGAGGTTTAAGGGTTAAGTAATGGTTTTACTGGTTAGTTGTTTGTCAGTTAAATCGGGCTGTAATGCAGGGATCGTTTTCCTTCACAAACATCTGCATGGTGCTACAGGTGTAATTATCGGCGCACACCTCTGCACTGTCAACAGATAATAATGGTGACAATTAACTTAGTTTTAAGAGCACTGCATACAGTCCCTGTGAGTCACTGACAGACCTGTGGGAAGCACAATATCACAACATGACATGTGGGAAGCACAACTGACAGAACTGAGAAACTGGTGCACTGCGCTCAACTCCATCAGTGCTGCTTTTGTTGCAGATTACAGAGTCTTTTTTGACCATCCTTCCCTATTATTGTTCATTTATTCCTTTGCTGGAGATTAGAACTGAATTTAGAAATAGTTTTGAAGCAAATCTTTGCGCTTAACAAAGGAAATTTAATATACGGGCTAATGGATGTGTTCAGTGGAGTGAGCTTCCACCGTTTCTTCACTCCACTAAAGTGAAGGAGTAAAGTAAAGAGAAAGTAAAGAGGCTGAATGGAGGAGGCTCGTTCTTTATCCTCACGCTGCAGATGCTCTGTTTAACTGTTTTCTTGCCAGTGAAGGGTTCAGTTTTTACACTTACAGAGCCATGTAGATAGCAAATGCACCATGAAGCAACACAACTTACTCTTAACAAGAGTGCGAGATGAGACTCTGAGTGGTTTAATGCAGGTTATGCTCAAAACCCACCCAGAACTCATTAAGAGAATCAGCACAACCCTGTTAGACCATGCACCAGGCGCAGACCCATTACCCCTTCTTTAAATAGCAAAAGTGCATTCGCACACTTCCTTACTGTTTTTGGCCATGAGCTTTATACTTTGCGCCTAGATCATTAAAATAGATCCCAATGTGTGGCTGGTGTTATGAAGCAGTTTATTAACCCGTGTGTGCTGTTGGGGATGTTTTCATCCACTCTATGGTGATTTTGAGGCTTATTTTGGCAACAACTTTTGGCAAATGAAATGATTTTGGTCACAAATCTTATTTTGACACATAATACCTCAAAATTAAGTGAGTTTTCGTAAGACGAGTAAAATAATCTGCCAATGGGGTAGGTAAAATAATCTTGCTTTTCTTTTTGACGTAAGATTATTTCACTTACCCCATTGGCAGATTATTTAGTTACACTTTATTTTGATGGTCCGTTTGTTGAATTAAGTTACATTGCATCTACATGCCAACTAATTCTCATTAGATTATAAGTAGACTGTTAGGTTAGGGTGTAAGTTGACATGTACTTGCACAGTGTCTTCTAGTCAGTTGAAGGAGCAGAATCAGCAGAGATTAAGCAGACAGTCTACTAATACTCAAAGGGACCATCAAAATACATTATCACCAATCATTTTGCTTGAAACAAGCAAAACAAAACAATAATTTGATGTCCAGACATGCTTCTTGGCTTTAGAATCTTTAGATATTTGTACTAGAAACAAGAGAAAACTTTAATAAGGAAAAGCTGTTTTATAGTTGCAGTGTGAGCAGCTTTACCAATCCAAACACCGACAGCAGACGTGCAATGGAAAACTCATAACCTGAGATCTTAATCTAGATCTGGCAGAAAATTTGGCGAGGTGACTCAGCCGGGAAAGCACAACTCATCAGTCTGACATCTGTAAATCAAAATATCACCTCGTACTGTAATTATCGAGCCAATTAATGTGTCAGTCAAAACACGCAGAATAATAGTGCTACAGAACGCATTAGGCGTGATAGAAATCCATCCAACGATGATATCAGCCACACAGACTGATGAGATGACTGGATAGGACTTAATATCGCAGATGTAAATATTGGGAGTGTGTTTCAGTGGTGCAGGTCGTAAAACAAAGATGCATTAACAAAAACTGTAGTGGTTGGTGGTCAGGATGTTGCCAGGGGTTTATCATGAGTTTAATAAGCAGTTGTTTTAGGCGATTCTTCTGGGTGGTAAAAAACAATACTATATAAATGAGCCAATTTTGTCACGCAACTCTGCTTACGTTGCAAATTAAAAACCCACATACTGTAGACAAGCAGGGAATATAGTGGTGATCAATGCTTACAGTATGGGATGAGTAGTTTATGCAACATAGGCTCATTCTGAAAACCGAGAAGAAAGAGTACCTCGTACTAACATTAAATGGTACATCAAATTAGAAATGACCATGTCTGTGTTAAAGGCTTTCGCCCCAGCCCTCTCCATCACTCACTATCCTCTAAGTTGGGATGGTGGGCCAAATCAAAGGTTACAATGGGCCAACTTTGGCCTATGAGCCATACACAGGCCTAGGAGCTCAATACATTACAGACATGCTGACTGATTACAAAACAGATCACTCAGATCTTTACGATCATATAATAAACTCCAAGAGTTCAGTCAGAGCAGGCTGAATCGGCCTTCAGCTACTAACAGCGCCCCCTGCTGCTGGAATCAGCTTCCAGAAATGATCAGATGTGCTCCAACATTAGGCTCATTCACATCCAGACTGAACACACATCTGTTTAGCTGAGCCTTTACTGAATAAGGACTGCGCTGCGGCCCACAGATCACACTATTGTGACACATTTTAATCAGTTTTTAATTATTTTAATCATTTGTATTTTCTTGTTTCTTTTATTCTTGTTTATATAAAGCGCATTGAATTACCATTGTGTATGACATGTGCTATGCAAATAAACGTGCCTTGAGTAGCACTGCAAAAATGCTTTTCTTACTTCGATTATTTGTCTTGTTTCTAGTCCAAATATCTCCTAAATCAAACAGCGTTTCCTAAACTAGCAAAACATATTGCTTTGCTTTTAGAAATAATAAGTCGAAATGAAGTGAGCTTCTCATTAAAACAAGCTAAATAATCTGCCAATGGGGGAAGCAGAATAATCTTGTTTTCACTTAACATTGTTCTGCTTATCCTATTTAGTAGATTATTCAGCTTGTTTTAATTCATTTTCAATTTATTTTTGAAAACAAGGCAATATTTTTTTTGCTAACAAGACAATATTTATCTAAGTAGTTTTAGATATTTGGACTATACAAGACTTCTTTGTTTTAGTGCAATGATAGAGTAGCTTGGCTTCAACCAAGACACACATGGGAGGCTTTTTTTAAAGATTTGGAGCGACTGAAAGCCTCCCGGTCTTAATACGGAAAAACATTTTGTCAACACTTGCATGTCTTCCATAAACTGGTGTGACTTTCCTTTCTCTGTTAAACAAAAAGTGAGATATTTTGACACACGTTTGTCCTACTTCACAAGTTTTGTTTAGACTTCGTTGTTATTCTTTGAGAAAATAAATAAAAAAAACTTTACATGAAGTATTGTGTATACTTTACAAGAATTATACTGTTTTTACAAGATTATATATGCAGGTTTTATAGTTAATATTAAACTAACCTTGTGAACCTTATTCATTTGTTGCTTTATTGACCCTTTAAGTACAAATGTATACCTTTTGAAAAGGTACCACCGCAGTGACAGCTCACGCACCTTTATTTACAACACAATCTCACGGCAATTCGTAACTTTTTGATTTAGTGGCTAGTTCGTATGAACTCAAACGATCTTTTTCGTACAATTTAGTACGATTTGCTCTTACCCCAATGACGGTTGGGATTAGGTGTGGGGTTAGCTGCTACGCCTCCTTTTTTAAAATGTACAATTTCCTATGACTGAACTCGTACGAATTCGCCACTAAACTGGCAAAACGTAAAATACTTACGTTTCCTCGTGAGATCAGGCTGTTTATTTCTGAGAGTGTACACTGGCTGCCTGTTAAAGGGTTAGTTCACACAAAAATGAAAATCTCTAATTAATTAATCTCCTCTTTGTCGTTTTAAATCCTCTGAGACCTTTGTTCATCTTCTTAACACAAATTAAGATATTTCTTCATTGCCAATCTATATTAAAGATGCACTTTTTTAGTAAACGTTTACACAATGAATACCCGAAATTGCAAAAAAATGCATTTCATAGAGTGTTTGTCTTGTTTCTAGTCCAAATTTCAAAAATAAATATAAATACTAATGATTTGTAAACAATGTCATACTTTATTGTCATGAAAAAATCATCAGTAGTTATGAAGGTACAATCATTAAGCATATTTATAATGTGTGTATTGACCTTATTCTAAAATGAGGGAGTGTGCTTGTTTTCGCGATTGTCTTAGAACTTCCGTTTCAGTCGCCTATGGGAGAAATGACAAGGAATAATAAACGGCAAAAAATGGTCAAACTACTTGCTCTACAAACAAATGTTTGCATGACTATACAGACCAAGTAGAATAATATAACAAGGAAATATCAGTTTGCAACATCAAACAGCGAAACGAGCAGTTTTTAATGTCTAAAAATGAATGGAAGTGAATGAGACCGGAAGTCTCGTGCCAAAAAGATTCAAATGGCAGCGCCCGCTCATCTGCGGAGAATAAGGTCAATAGTCAAGAATAGAGCATTTCTATCTGCATTTATAAATTATGTCTATTAATGTAAAGTTAATGCTTAACAAATAATGAACTCATTATTTGCTAATTTATAATAGATGATTCATAGTGTGTAGTTATTATAAAGTTTTACCAGAAAAACAAGATTATTTGGAAACACATTAGTTGAGGTCATAATCACAATAATACCAAACTATTAACTACTAACTTAATAAACTACTAATTAGCAGTTTATTAATAGTTGAAGTTGGGTTTAGGTTTTGGCTAGGATTAAAGATTTTTTTCATAAGTCCTAATGAATAAATAACATCCTAACAATCGGCAGCTAATAATCCAGTAGTTAATAACATGAATTGTGACCTAAACTAAAGTGTTACTGATTATATTGCTTTATTTTAACTCCTCTAGAAAAAGCTTCTTGGTTTAAGAATTCTTAGATGTTTGGACTAGAAACAAGACTAAAACTTCTTGAAGTGCATGACCAGATTGAGGACAATAACCTAACAAATGTCTGAGATTCAGCATCAGTGTCTTTAGGTGTGGGAACTGTAGTAAAAGCTGAATAACTGACTCTGAGCTACTGAGTTATATAAGAGATGATCAACGGCTGACTGTGTGTTAAAGCATTGTAAATGCAGGTGAAGCACCTGCTGCAATTAAAACCCATGAACACATGTCAAACTGATGATTGTCCCCATTAAACCATGCATTGTTTGCCATTATAGACAAGTTGAAACTAATATTGTTGTCTGAAGCACAATATTTTACATAATGGCTAAAATTGACTCATTATTTCATCAGTTATTATATTATCAGTGATGACACGTCAGATCTGCACACATTAAATCAGACACCAATGCGGATTACTGATATATAAACATATACTGTAGTCAACATTTATATTTGTATTGTCTTCAATATTTCCCAAATGATGTTGAACAGATTCGGGAATTGTTCACCGTATTTTCTCTAATGTTTGTTCTTCTGGAGAAAGTCTTATTTGTTATTTATTTATTTATTTATCGGCTATAATAAAAGCAGTTTTTAATGTCTTTGAGTCATTTTAAGGTCAATATCATTAGCCCCCATAAGCTATATTTGTTTTGTATTCATCTAATTGATTCCCCTAGTTAAGCCTTTAAATGTCACTTTAAATACTATCTTGAAGAATATCTAGTCTAATATTATTTACTCTCATCATGGTAAAGATTTTATTTTAGGTTATTAGAGATGAGTTATTAAAACTGTTATGATTAGAAACGTGTTGAAGAAATCTGCTCTCCGTTAAACAGAAATTGTGGGGGGAAATATTCAGGGGAGCTATGAATCCTGACTTCAATTGTATGCTGGCTTTGCTCTATAATAAATAAACAATCACACACACACACACACACACACACACACACACACACACACACACACACGCAAAAAGGTTTGGAAACCTCCGGCGTCAGAATCCATCATGTGAACTTGCGCTCCTGACAGATAATGAGGTGTGGTTATCACACGTCTCTCAGCTAAATAAAGAGGAAAACAGGCTTCAGGAATGCTGCTCATGTGAATTGTTAGCACTGCTGACCTTTGTCCACAACATCTGGCAACCCTGCCCTTCCCACCCCTCACACACACATGCCATTTACTAAAGGCATGACACTTGACATAATCCAGAATACTGCTCATATTTCTTCCTCTTACTATTGTGAAATCTGCATTTATTTGGCTTAACCAGACTATTAAAGGAACTTTAGTCTGTTTTTTTTTTATGGAAATAGGTTCATTTTATATTACATCTACCCTAGATGTACAGTCTTGAGTCTGGCAGGAGCACTTTTAGCTTAGCTTAGCATACATCATTGAATCGGATTAGACCATTAGCATCAATAACTTCAAAGAATAGTTTAGATTGTTTTTCTATTTAAATCTTGACTCTTGTAGTTATATCGTGTGCCACACGACTGACAGAAAATTAATAGTTTCCACTTTCTAGGCTAACATGGCTAGGAAAATGTAGTAAAACACAATGAGAGTATAGTGATATGTGCCAGGATCTTTGCAACTTTTCATTTTCTCTCAGATTTAGTACACGGTGTAAACCAGGCGTGACCAACCCTGTTCCTGGAGATCCACCTTCCAGCAGATTTCAGTTGCAACCCATATCGAACACACCTGCCTGTAATTATCAATTAATTGGTTCAGGTGTGTTTGATCAGGGTTGGAGCTGAACTTTGCAGGAAGGTCGATCTCCAGGAACAGGGTTGAGCACCCCTGGAGAAGTGTCAAGCTTTAAATATAGGAAAATTATCAAAAATCTTTTTATACCTTTTTGTGGGATATCCTGACGGTCTAATCTGATTCAGTGATCTATGCTGAGCTAAAAGTGCTCTTGGCAGACCCGAAGATTGGTATAAGAAATATTATACAGAAAATTATAAGTCTGTAAAATAACAGGAAATGTACAGGTTACAAGGCCTTTGCAGTGTATTATACACTACCTGACAAAAGCCTTGATGTCTATCCAAGTTTTAGGAAGAACAAATAATAAGTCTAACTTCTAGTTGATGATTTGATATCAGAAGTGTCTTCTATGAAGGACAAAGGACTCTCATTCATTTTCTTGTCTTTATTAATCCGGGGTCGCCATAGCGGAATGAACCGCCAACTTATCCAGCAAGTTTTTCACGCAGCGGATGCCCTTCCAGCCGCAACCCATCTCTGGGAAACATCCACACACACTCATACACTACGGACAATTCAGCCTACCCAATTCACCTGTACCGCATGTCTTTGGACTGTGGGGGAAACCGGAGCACCCGGAGGAAACACACGCGAACGCAGGGAGAACATGCAAACTCCACACAGAAACACCAACTGAACCGAGGTTCAAACCAGCGACCTTCCTGCTGTGAGGCGACAGCACTACCTACTGCGCCACTGCCTCGCCCCGACAAAGGCCTCTAGATTTTGCTTATTTAAGCTCAATAAAATCTGATCATGTCTTGGTGTTGACTGATTTGATTAGGACAGTAAGGTCTGGCTCTGCTTAGACTAAAGTCTTGAACAGAAATAATGTCCAGTATAGAATATAAAGTCCTGCTGCAGTGGAGACAGAATGAATATTGTGTCTGACTCCATCATGAGCTTGGAGGACTGCATCCATACATCTCTGACATGACTCAAATCACTGATTAATAAAGTCATCTGGAATGAAGAAGAAAGCCTTCAGCAGGACTCCCAGAGTTCATCAAGAGTCTCTTTGTGCATATATAACACCTCCTCCTTCATCAGCTCAATAATGTTGATGTCTGGTGACTGGGCTGGCCAATCCTTGACCCTCTCTGCTTTCAGGAGCTTTGATGTGGAGGCTGAAGTATGAGAAGGAGCGCTATCCTGCTGGAGAATTGTCCCTCTCCTGTGGTTTGTAATGTAATGGGCAGCACAGATGTCTTGATACCTCAGGCTGTTGCAGATCTCTCGCACGCCCCCATACTGAATGAACCCCAAACCATGATTTCTCCTTCACCAAACTTGACTGATTTCTCTGAGAATCTTGGTCCATGCTGGTTCCAGTAGGTCTTCTGCAGTATTGGTGATGATTTGGATGCAGATCAGCAGATGATTCATGGAGAAATCCACCTTCTGCATCTTTTACACCTCATCAACTAGAAGACCAGTTATCATTTGTTGCCCTTACAACTGATATCCACCACAAGACTTTTGTCAGGTAGTGTACAACAACCCAGACAATAAACCACTTTAAACTATTGTTTTAAATCACTTTAACTAATACTAATTGTTCATAAAAGTAACTTTTTCCGACTTTGCAAGGTTTAAATAATGCAATTCAAACGCAGAAATAACATAATAATAAAAACATGCATCCCAAAATAGGGAAAACGGCTCATTTCTGTATATATATTTTTGTGTAGTCCCGGTAACACTTTATTCTGATGGTCTATTTGAGTATTAATAGACTGTCTGCTTAATCTCTGCTGATTCTGCTCCTTCAACAGACATTCAACTGACTAGAAGACACTTTGCAAGTTCATGTCAACTTACACTAACCCCAACCCCAACCCTAACCTAACAGTCTACTTATAATCTAATGACAATTAGCTGTAATGTAACCTAAATTCAACAAACGGACCATCAAAATAAAGTCCCAGACCATGAGAAGACCAACAGAGTCAGACAGAGCTTCGTAAATAAGATCCTGCTCAGCACGGACAGAAATTGTATACAGAAAAGGCAACAGGTAATAAAATGTAATGACTTTCCAGAGAAGCAGACCCGAGAGCAGAGTGTAACCTCAGTGAAGGTGTTTAAGGTCAACTCGTCACGCAACAGGAATCCTCGCGCTGTGATGTTAACGTATGATAATTGCTGGTTGCATGCAGTGTTTAACTCGTGCCTCTAGCAAAACTGTAGGGTGTAGTGTTTACAGTGTCATGTTAACATACTCTGTAGCATATAGCAAAAAAAAAAAAACAGCTATTACAGGCGTTCACACTGTAAATCACAGAGTTAATCGCTGGAACATTTTGAGTTTACTAGCGCATAATATACACAATAGATGCAAAATTACTACAGTTTTGCTTCAAAATAGCAGACGTTGATTTTGTTGAGGGGTTGGGGCGATAACTTATTAGAAAATAACTTATTAGAAATATTAAATATATTTATTTTAGAGTGACAAACAAAACAAAACTGAAAAGAATAGAGCAAAAGAGAAAAGAGTGAATATAATTTATAATATAACAGTTATAAATAATAATGGTGTCATCCTCATATTTTCACAAATACCCAATTGACATTAATTAATTTATTTATTTATTTAAACAAGTATAGTAATCTCCTTGTTGGTTTATAAAAATAAACCATAATGGTCTATTTTCAGAGATTGTCATGTCAGAGTGAAACTGTCATGTCAGACCGTTAAAATGTCAGCTTGTTCAGGTTTAACACTAACTAAAAACATAACCTTCCATTTTCTTTTGCCTTAAAGGGACAGTTTAACCCAAACATGACAATTTACTCACTATATACCCTCCCTTAAGTGGTTATAAACCTTTATGAGTTTTTTTTTCTTCTGTTAGACACAAAAGAATATATATTTTTGAAAACCGGTAACCATTGACTTCCATTGCAGGAAAAACAAGTAACATGGATGTCAATGGTTACCGGTTTTCAGCTTTCTACAAAATATTTGCATTACTTTATTCTGATGGTCACATTTAGTTTATTTTAAGTTACATTGCAACTACATGCCAACTATTTTTTTAGCATTTAAAGCAGGGGTCACCAATCCTGGTCCTGGAGGGCCGGTGTCCCTACAGGGTTTTGCTCCAACTTGCCTCAACACACCTGCCTGGATGTTTCAAGTATACCAAGTAAGACCTTGATTAGCTTGTTCAGGTGTGTTTGATTAGGGTTGGAGCTAAAATCTGCAGGACACCGGCCCTCCAGGAACAAGTTTGGTGACCACTGATTTAGAGTCTGTAAGGTTAGGACTAGGGTTAGTCCACTTATGCTTGCAAAGTCTCTTATAGTCAGTGTAATGTCACCCAAAGTGACAATTTACTCAGTATTTACTCTACCCCAAGTGGTTATAAACCTTAATGGGTTTTTATTTCTTTTGTCCAACACAAAAGAAGATATCTTTGAAGAAAGCTGAAAACAGGTAACCCTTGACATCTATAGTATTTGTTTTTCTTACTATGGAAGTCAATGGTTACCGGTTTTCAGCTTTCTTCAAAATATTGGCATCACTTTATTCTGATGGTCACATTTAGTTGATTTTAAGTTACATTGCAACTACATGACAACTTTTTTTAGCATTTAGAGTCTGTAAGGTTGGGGTTAGGGCTAGGGTTAGTCCACATATACGTTCAAAATTTCTTATAGTCAGTGTAATGTCAACCAAAGATGACAATTTACTCAGTATTTACCCTCCCTCAAGTGGTTATAAACCTTTATGGGTATTTATTTCTTTTGTCCAACACAAAAGAAGATAACTTTGAAGAAATCTGAAAACCGGTAACCATTGACTTCTATAGTATTTGTTTTTCTTGGTTAGCTTTCTTCAAAATATTGGCATCACTTTATTCAGATGGTCCCTTTAACACATTCAGTTGAACTTAAGTTACATTGCAACTACATGACAACTATTTTTTTTTAGCATTTAGAGTCTTTAAGGTTAAGGTTAGGGCTATGGTAAGTCCACATATACTTGCAAAGTTTCTTATAGTCAGTTTAATGTCACCTATACATGACAATTTACTCACTATTTACTCTTCCTTAAGTGGATATAAACCTTTATGGGTTTTTCTTTCATCAATTCCACACACAGAAGAAGGAAAGCTAAAAACCAATAACCATTGACCTTTATAATGTTTGTTTTGTCCTACATTTTGATGGACATTTTAACACATTTAGTTGATTTTTAAGGTACACACCATTTTAAGTTACATTGGAACTACATGCCAACTGTATCTACATTTGTGTGTGTGTGTGTGTGTGTTTATATATATATACAAATACTATTAAAGTTAATTAAATTACTATCAACAGGGTCAAGTTGAAAAATTTGGACATTCTCAGAGGGTAGGAATTCTTAATCATCTATCGGATGGCAAATCCACAAGAGGGCGCCGTTTATATTTTATGAGTCTGAAATATGCTACTAAGGGTGCGTTTTGTTGTACGTTTCAGATGACCAATCCTCTAGAGGGCGCTGTCTACATTTTGACATGTGTGAAATATGTTATTTAGGGTACATTTTGAAGATTGCAGATGACATATCCACTACAGGGCAGTGTCATTTTTGCAAAAAACAATATGTTAGTAAATTAATCTTGATTGTTCATCAATAATATGCCTGCTGTAAATATCATTAGTGTGAAATGCAACAAAGGTTGCTGTCATAGCACTACCTGTAAGCTTTTTTTTTTTTTGCGGTTTCATCAAAATTGGCTGAAGCATGTATCCCTCAATGAGCCTGTGTTGCAGCATTGTTCAACCAGAGACACTGAGGAGGAAATCACAGCAGTTGTCTGCAGTTACAGTAAAATGCGCTTCACGTTTCTAATGTTTTCTCACACCTCCAGTGGCACAAAATATAAATAAAAAGTGAAAGAAAAGAAAAAACTACAGCAGGCAAAGCATGCATTATTCATCTTATATGCTGAGAGACGAGGGTGAGGCCGACCACATGCTTCTCTGATATCACAGATCCTGACAGAATTTGACTTCACACAGAGATTAGGTGAGATTATCTAAGATTGTGAGTATAATAACTCTGAAAGATCTTTTGCATTTGTCATATTCATCAGTCTGAACTAGTCAGATAGCTGTCGGCAATGGCAAACATCAAAACTAACGAGCAAAGAAATTAGCTTTATAAATGAAAAGATACAGCAAGTGTTTTTATTCTGAGACGTACATTGCATTTGCAACCAAATACTTTATTTATCTGCTGCCACATTGCTCATAAAAGTAATAAAAGCACTGTGACACAACTTTTAACATCCACGTCAAGAAATATGAGTAATTTATAGTATAATGTAGTGTTTTTGAACCATACTACTGTATTATACTGTATAGTAATACAACAATTACGATTAAGTTATTCATTAAGTTTGTTAATGAATGCTGCAGCATACTGTAGTATCAGCTATAGTGAACTGTAATAAATACTTTATACTGTAAAATATGTACAGTTAAAAGCAGAACACATACAGTACCATGCATAAGTTTAGCATAAATATTTATTTAAAAATGCCTGATGGTAAATAATACTAAACATTTACTCTTTTAGGTCCATCACGATTACCTAAACGATTTACATTTGCTTAATGCCAGAACAAAAAGACAATTTTTAATAATTTCTAGACAGTCAAAAGTTTACACACATTTCCTTGGTATTTTTTTGCTTTGCTTTTAAGCTGTATAACTTTGGTCAGATGTTTTGGGTCTCCTTCCACAAGCTTCTCACAATAGTTTGCAGGAATTTTGGCCCATTCCTCCTGACAGAATTGCTGTAACTGAGTCAGATTTGTAGGCTGTCTTGCTCACACAAGTCTTTTCAGCTCTGCCCACACAATCTCTATAGGCTTTTATAGGATATCCCTCCTGCAGCAATTTTCCATCCATCTTTAATCATTTCGGCTAGAATAATAGCAGTTTTGAATTTTTTAAACACCATTTTAAGGTCAATATTATTAGCCCCTTTAAGCTATATATTTTTGATAGTCTACAGAACAAACCATCATTAAACAATGACTTGCCTAATTACCCTAACTTTACCCTAATTACCCTAGTGAAGCTTTTACATGTCACTTTAAGCTGTATAGAAGTGTCTTGAAGAATATCTAGTCTAATATTATTTACTGTCATCATGGCAAAGAGAAAATAAATCAATTATTCTGAATGAGTTATTGAAACTGTTATGATCAGAAATGTGCTGAAAATATCTTCTCTCTGTTAAACAGAAACTGGGGGAAAAAAATAAACAGGGGGCTTAAGCAAGTGATTTCTATATCCCGATGACACTTTAAATTCTGCTTGGTGTACTTACACCGACATCTGCTGGTCTTGAAGGTGAAGTGCTGAATGAGACCTGATCTAATAAACACATTCTTACCATCAAAGATCTTGATTGCAGAAGATGTCTCAGTTCTACCTATAATGCATGCCTCCATGTCGATGGCACATTTGCACAAATCTGCCAGTCACTAATACTTCCTTCTCCCCACAAGGGACGTGCAGAGATATTTTAGCCTAAGGGGCAGGGGCTCAAGTGTAATCAATAATTTTGACAAATACAGTATTTTTGACTATTGCAAAAAAAAAAAAAAAAAAAAAAAAAAAAATATATATATATATATATATATATATATATATATATATATATATATATATATATATATATATATATATATATATATACCTGGTTTTGTGGTCCTTGGGTCACATACGTTTGGTATAGAGGTAAAGTTGGTTTTATATTCGCACGTTGGTTCATTTAGCAGTCTCTATATTGTTTACCATGTTACTTTGAATATTGGATCAGAATTAGCATGCAAGTATGACTTGTAAACATTAACACAGTCTATTTGACTGTGAATACTTTTCTGACCTTATATTATTAAGGAGAACGTCTCAATATCCCAATGCAAGACCAACTTTACCTCTATACGTCTGGTCACATAACATCTTTTATATGCAGGGTTATCCGCTCGTGCTCTGCTTATCAATGTGTGCAAAGCGGAAGAAGAAATAGTGCCTTTCCTGCACAATTATTCGCCAAACACTCCATGTTCTTATTTCCACACAGGTGATAAACAATCATCTTCGTGATTAACAGTTATTACATTCACCACATGTATACTAAAGACACATCTAATACTAATATCACTTAATGTATAAAAGTGAGTAACGGAGTTGTTTTGATATCCATCCGCAGCTTCTCAAACGCGCAAACTCCGCTCCTCATGAAACGTAAGCGCGTGTTAAACTTAAAAACAACCCGCTAACTCACCTGAGAAGCTCAAATAGGTATTTCCTCCAGGAAAAGTGTGCGTCTGGACTCTCGAAATGAAGGATAAAGTTAATTCGGATGCAGATTCTCGCCCTCAGAGTTGCTCGAACTGTTATGAAGAGGACACAAACAGTCAGTTCGTCGTAGTGAAGCTTGAAGATGAAGATCCAGAGATGGACATCAGTATTTTTGCTCCTGTCGAGTCCTCAGATTGTGAGGAAGATGAAGATGAAGATGAAGAAGAGCTTTCAGACTCATCCGAAGACTCCACTGTGGGAAGAAATATTCAGGAGCGAGGTTTGGCTGGTGTGTGTCCAATTTAAAGGCGTACATCTCTAGATTACCTTCATTATAATCAACACTAGCTCATGAAGTCATTCTAATAAAGGTTTACAAAAGCGAATAGAGCTTTATGATTACTTAACCTTTTCCCTCATTAAACAACTGATTGAGGTAAAGTTGATTTTATATTCGCACATTAGGATTTTGGCATGTAATAAAGAAGAATATACTAATACAGATTAATTATAATATGAGCAAAACATGTGACTCTCTTAATATTGAATATTCAGTCTCAGTATTCATGTAAGAATGACTTAAAAGGCAACATTAGCACTATTGACTTGACTGTGAACAAGGTTGTACGTTGATAGTCAGGTTGATCATATGATTTCTCTATTTATAATTAGTAAACGATCTTTTTTCTGACATTATATTAAGGTTAAAGTCTGAATGTGCTAATATAAAACCAACTTTACCCCAATAAACAAGCAAAGTTATGGTTGTTAGATGAGATGCAAACATTTCTCATCAGATTTACAGATGTATTTGATCACATTAACCAATTAATTTGACAACCACAATATATTGCTAAAGCATTTAAAAATACACGATGTATTTATGTTTTTTTTGCGTTAAATGTTTTCCTCAAATTAAGAATGGTGCTCAAATTTTGTCACACAATCAAGAATTTATAGGGACAATTCACACAAAACTGAAAATATTGTCATCATACACAGAGGTAAAGTTGTTTTTATATTCGCACATTCGTTAATTTAGCAGTCTCTGTATTGTTTACCGTGTTACTTTGAATATTCGATAAGAATTAGCATGCAAGTATGACTTGTAAACAACATTAACACTATCTAGTTCACTGTGAACAATGCTGTACTTTGATAATCATTTGCTGCTAACATAATTTCCCTGTTTAGAAATGGTAAACATTGCTTTTCTGAAATTATATTATTAAGGAGAAAGTCTGAATATCCCAATATAAAACCAACTTTACCCCTATTCATCATACCCTTCACCTGTGTGAGTTTCTTTACTGAACACAATAGAAAAATGTTGGAAACCTGTAACCATTCATTCATTTTCCTTCGGCTTAGTCCCTTAATTAATCCGGGGTGGCCAAAGCAGAATGAACTGCCAACTTATCCAGCATGTTTTACACAGCGGAAGCCCTTCCAGCTGCAACCCAGTACTGGGAAACACCCAAATATTCTCAAATTCAAACACACACACACACACTCATACACCACGGCCAATAGCGCATGTGTTTGATTGAGGTAAAATTGGTTTTATCTTTGCACATACATAGCTTCCTCCATAGTTTGCATTTATTTCTTATTTTTTCGTTGACGCCCCTCTTTAATTTCTCTTTCAGATGATCAGGATTCAGTGTCTCCTCCGAAACAGTCGCCCAGGAAGAGTTTGAAAGCGCAGAATAAGAGCCGACAGACGTTTTTGGCTGAGCAGAGACTAAAGCTGGAGACAAATCTGAACAGTGCTGCTGATAGGGCAGGGGTTTGTGCTTTTGGTTTTATATTCAGACTTTCAGCTTCTTAATATAATTTCAGAAAAGTATTATTTGCCAATTACAAATGGAGAAATCATATTGTCAGCCGATGACTATCAGTGTAAGGCTTGAAGCTTACTATTCTGAACCAATAATCAGAAACAAACAGCAGTTGAAGGACGGAGTGTTTAAATACATTATTTATCTGACTCCATTAAAGATATTATCATCATTGATAAGGAGAGAATCTCAACACCTTAAAGCAGGCAAAGTTGTTTATCAAGTTACATGATTCATTCTACTGTCTATATTTAAACAAACTAATATACTGTACAAATAAACTTAGCTGTAACATATGCACTGCTGTGCAACAAAGACAGTGAAACCGCCTTAGTTAGTGGATGAGGCTACACAGTAGTGTTTGGGAGATGCAGAGTAAAAGCCATTCTCCCCGATCAACAGTTACCTTTCCTCCTTATACCCTGAACAAAGCATTGTTAAACATGAGTAAAAACCAACCCCCAAAACCAGCTGGACATGAGAGCAGAGTTGAGGAGGTGGAGTGGGGGAGAAGTACATTAACATACTCTGCTCAGGCCATGACCCAACAATGGTGAATAGATAGTACATTGAAATACGTCAATGTCTCTGATGATTTCATAAGTGCAACGCTGAAATCATAAACTGTCAAATGACACCAAACATGACAGGTTTATATGAAGGAAGATCACGAGGGGATGAATTGCGTATGGTGAAATGCACCTGGTTACTGCAAGCAAATGGCAGAGATGTGTATTGGAGCTGTGAGGAACTCTGCCACGCCAGGAGGACCCATCCTGTGCTTGGAATGTCTATTGAGTTGCTAATGTTGATGAAAGAAGGCAGTCCCTTATATCATGTTTTCATTTTATTGTTAAGAAAGCGGAACAGCGTAGGCAGGGTGGTTCGAATGACGTTACACAGTACACTGTTCCCTTTAAAGATTTACCTGACGTGTCCTCTGAGTTTGTTTTCCATATCGAACTTGTGAAGTCTGAACTTATAAGGAGAGGATGCAGGACTGAACTTTGTATACTTCTTATTTAGGAAAAATAGACAGATAGGCGAATGTCTGCAGCCCTGCCTCGGTTTCCAGATGTCTAAATTTTTTTGCTACGATTACGACTTCCGCCGACACTGCCTAAGAGTCACCGAGCCCTGAAAATGGAGCATTTTGAAAATGCACGAGGCCTTTTTGGTTTTAAAAATGCTGCTGCTTCATTTTTAGATGTTTCCCCCATCCACACTGACCCGGAGCAGCAGCATTTTAAAACCAAAACTGCCTCTTCAGCGTTTCCAAAACGCTCCGTTTTCAGGGCTCGACAAATCCAAGGTAGTGTGGAAGTAAGCCGTAACCTTAACGTATGTGCTTTAAAACTACAATACATTAGTGTAAACGGGGCCAAAGTAAAGTGTCTGGTGCGTATGGAGAGAAGAATGTTTCTACAGGTGGTTTGTCAAACCTGCTCACCTGTGTGAGGGTCTTATATGAATAAGCATCTTAATGTGAATGTGGATTCTTTCATATGAATGTGAATGTGGGTTCTCTTCTATGAATAAGGACATGAACGTGGGCGTCCCTTCAGAGGAGCACACATTTGGCCGAGCTGCGCCTCCGTCTGATTCAGCCAGAGGTCCTGTGGAGATTTCAGGGCTGGCCACCGCAATCAGCCCTTTAGCTGCGATGGAGCCTCCTGTATTTCCAAATGCTCCAGTACAGGTTTGTGCAGACTAAGAATAAGCCTTAACCGTCATGCTAGTCATAGTTGCATTAGTTTATACACACCTGCTCTGTGCATTAATTGTAAAGCTGACCTTCACTGTTTAATTTGTTTCCTGTTTCCTTAATGAATGTGCTGATATTTCCTAAACCAGAGCACATCTGCTGTCGGGGAGGATCAGCAGAATTTACTACTCGAGGTCCTGAACCACTGTCGGGTAAGTGCTTCTGTTTTCAGTTTACTCATTCAGAAATCGGATCACAGTCAGCCTCTTATTAACTCCATTATCATCAGCTTAAAAAGCAATTATGATTTTCAATGCAACAAAATACAAATACAGTATCTGTCTACACATCTGTCTATCTGTTGTGTGTGCTGTATGTTTAATAGAGGCAAAAATAGCTGCTGTACCTTTAAGATGATAACATTATCCTACATTATTAGTTTTTGATGTGTTTTAATGAAGGTTATAGCACCTCTGTTAAAAGAAAAGAAAACTTGCAAGTTCTGAAAGAGGTAAAGCCTCAGACAGGTCAGATAAAGTAACACAAAAGTAACTGAGTAACGCAACTAGTTACCCTTTAGGAAAGTAACCCAATATTTTAATGCATCCATTTGGTTTCAAAGATCGTTACACCTACATATTTGATTATACGAATCATAACCTGGTTAACCAAGAACAGACTCCTGGCCTGTGAATGATGTCAGCGGTTTGTTGACTTTTGCAGTTCCTGCATGCAGCGGTGCAGAGGCTCGAGCAGAAGATTGACAGACAGATGTCCAGTGAGGTATTATACACCGTTAATGATCCACAGCTCACAGAAATGTGGGTGAACTAGAACAATCAAGCTCAACTTTATTTTACACACTGCATTATAGCATAACCTCTATTAGGGCTGCATGATACTGGTTAAATATGCTTTATAGTTGTTGAGTGTTGTGATGACTATATTTCCTACCATGAAGCATTTCCCTATAATAATGCTGTTTTCATTAGCTGTTTTTAGTTCATTTATTTTTTTTGATTGATATTAAAATAAACAGGTGAAAGAGATTTTTCAGATCTAATTAAGACTAAAAAAACAGTGGAGGTGCAAACATCTAGACTTTAATACATGAACATGAATAAGTGAAACCCTCAGCAGATATTCTCTTCTCTCTCTCGTCTCGACTGCACCCATTAGTGTGAATTTTCACCCTGTGTTCATCTGATTTGTCAGATTTAGATGAACATTTAATGCCAAAAAATAAGTTTGATACATCTGCCAAATGTATAGTGCATATATTGCTGTAATAATTATGCGATGTGTTGTGCAGCCCTAACCTTTTTTTTTTTTTTAACTGCTTGCATATTTTATCTGAGGCTCTTGTTAGTTTTCTTTCTCTACTTCTACAGTCATCCTCAGCAAGAGGTACAGCAAGGAGGAAGAAAGCTCCAAAGGTTTGTCCATAAAGAATTGATCACTTTATCTTAAGGTGTCCATATGTTCCATGTTAATAGATGTTAATTGTTAATAGAGTAATTAAAGTAAATGATGCATAATTAATGCACATGCAGTGGTGTAAATTAACCAATTGCAATTTAGATTTATACAGATTACTATACTTTAGTTTTCCTCATGAGTTGTACTTTACTAAGTAGTTTAAAAATGTGTGCTTTTACTTGTAAACGGATTCAATTCAGTTCAGCTTTATTTGTATAGCGCTTTTACAATGTAGATTGTGTCAAAGCAGCTTCACATAAATGGTCATAGTAAATTGAACAGTGTAGTTCAGATTTTTAGTGTTTAAGTTCAGTTCAGTTTAGCTCAGTTCAGTGTGGTTTAAAGTCATTACTGAGAGTTCAAACACTGAAGAGCAAATCCATCGATGAGTAGCTTTTCAGATCCTGAACCATGCAAGCCAGTGGCGACAGCGGAGAGGGAAAAAAACTTTACCAATAGGAGAGTGAAGAAAAAAAAAAACTTGAGAGAAGCAGACTCAGTTCGGCACGACCATTTTAATTTCTCCGCTGGCCAAAAGTCTTGTGCAGAGCTTCAGTCTCAGCGGTGGGCTGGAAGCTGGCCTCAGCAAAGACTCATCTTGATTAAAACAAGTTTGTACTCTCAAAATCATTCCTCATAAATCCAGATTCCCCTCAGTGAGCCTATTTATTAACTTAAGTAAAAGTGTGTAAATATATGTTTATTTATTCCGTTTCATATTAATTACAGTTATGATATTAATTAATATGCAAATGTTTATATGAATTATTTACAGAACAGTTTGTAAAGTAATAGTATCTGTCTTTTAGTAGATCTATTGTTTCACAAAACAAATTAGATTTGCATTGTAAACCTTTCACAAATATTATTTTTTATTTCACATTTGAAGGTTTTAATTATTAAACTCCCTAAATCAGGGATCACCAATCCTGGTCCTGGAGGGCCTGTGTCTCTCCAAGGTTTAGCTCCAACTTGCATCAACACACCTGCCTGGATGTTTCAAGTATACCAAGTAAGAGCTTGATTAGCTTGTTCAGGTGTGTTTGATTAGGGTTGGAGGTAAAATCTGCAGGACAACGGCCCTCCAGGAACAAGTTTGGTGACCCCTGCCCTAAATCATTCTGCATGAATCCATATTTTTAGCCCTTCGTTGAGTCAAAATATGTATATAAATGTAAATATATTTGTCTAGCCCTGCTAATCAATAATACATTCATTTATTCATTCATTCATTTTCTAGTCGGCTCAGTCCCTTTATTAATCCGGGGTCGCCACAGCGGAATGAACCGCCAACTTATCCAGCACGTTTTTACGCAGCGGATGCCCTTCCAGCCGCAACCCATCTCTGGGAAACACACACACTCATACACCACGGAAAATTTAGTCTACCCAATTCACCTGTACCGCATGTGTTTGGACTGTGGGGGAAACCGGAGCACTTGGAGGAAACCTACGCGAACGCAGGGAGAACATGCAAACTCCACACAGAAACGCCAACTGAGCCGAGGATCACTACCTACTGCGCCACTGCTTCGCCCCTAATCAATAATACATTCTTTACTTTAAATGAATAAACCTTGTTGTTCCGTACCAGGCGTCTGCAGCGGCTGAAGAAGAGCATCTATCCTGGGATTTAGCGCAGCGTCTCGGCCCACCAGTGCACAGAAACTCCCGCTGGGATCCTCCCTGGAAACGGGCAGCAGACGGGGCGGAAAACAGCAGCGGCAGAACGGGACGCGGCAGAGGCCGGGGCAGAGGACGTGGCCGGCGGGGACGAGGCGGCACCAGAACACACCAACATACTCCTGAAAACACTGCACTCGTAACAAAACCAGATCAGATGAGCACTGATCACACACAGCCCTCTCCGATAATAAAGCAGGACTCGTGGGCTCACGCTGAGTTTGAGCAGCCGCAGAAGAGAAAGAAAAGCTCGGCTCATGTGCACAGAGAGAAAGAGGAATCTGATCCAAAGCATGAACAAGAGGACCGCAAAGGTAAGATAACAACAGACTTCATGCATAAAATATATATGGATGAAAGCAGCAGAGCAAACTATACTAGATGAAAATGTGTGTGTGTTTTATCCCAACGACATTTAATAATCAGCCCAGACTTAAAGGGCCATGAAGCCCCCTCGTTTCAGCAGGGTGTTTTCACACCTCTACTTTGGATAAAGTCAGAAAAGTGGGCGTGTCCAGCTCTGTTTAGGGGGGAGTGTCGGAGGAACTAAAGTGGGATGGTGTGGGAGTGTCTATTTGGGCACGCTGAATTTCAGAGTCAAAACACACACACACACACACACAGCGGACAATGTGACTGGGTTTACATGGACATCTGTAGTCGGATTATTTGCCAAATTATTAAATGGTGGACTTTAACTGCAGTTTGGCTCTTTCATTCAGGGAATTCATTCATGTCCCTCGCGACAAACAAGATATTTAATTCGAGGAGCTGCTGTAAGCGTGTATTTTTCATGCAATGTTTGATACCGCACGGCGAATGAGAGAAAAAAAATTCAGCAATTTTCCAGGAAACTTTAATGCACACGGCAGGTAGTGTCAGAAAGCCGCGTGTGTTATTCCAGTCACAAAATCCAACACGAGGTTATAGCTTGGTTTTAGTGCTAACTTGTTTACACTCGGTGCAATAGTTAGTTCGATGCGAACAAACTGAATAAACAAAGAGCACTGGTCGCTCACTTACCAAATCTGTAGAGACAGGACAATCACCAGCAACTAGAGCCGCGTCTTTATTAAGAGGAGACTACAAGCGAATCCAGATCTCAGCGTTTGCAGATGAGAACAGCTCTCAGGTAAACAATAATTCTCCTTAGACACGTAAGTTATTGTTGTGGAGCGTCGCGTACACTGTTAATCCACACGTGACTCCAGCTGCGCTCTCACAGAGAGAAAATGAAAACGAAACTTAACGGCAGCAAACTATAAAAGCAACACTTCACGCTTGTTTTGCCAACACAACGTGGCGTCTCTGTCGTCTAAACACTGTGACAGTAATGAATATTAATGAAGTTGCACAGTAGAGCGCGCTGATTGGTTTGAACCAAGCCTTACTCATGCATTAATGCAGCACACTGTAAGACGTAATAAGACTCACTCTGGCACAGACGTCCAGTCTGCACGCTGGAATACACACTATTATCTCATGACCGTGACGCAGCTTCAAAAATTCGTTTCAAACCGGAAGTACGAATTTGCTTGAAATAACGCAAAAACAACCAATTTACACTTTTTAGTGAAATATAGGCGTCCTAATAGTGTTTTTAGCAGTGTGGTCCTCAATCCTCAATTGTCAGAGTCGGTATAATGATCCGAGCACCCCATCACTATAAAGAAACTGATTAATGGATATCTTCTTTTAGCTTTCCCCCCCTCAGTGATGATTGGGAGCTCTCTGCGTAAGGTGTGGATCCCGCAGTGTGTGTATAAGGAGGTGTTTAAGGAGACGGAGCCCCAGAAAGCAGTCGCTCCTGTGCTTTACTCTATTTTCCCCATCAGCACACTGTCCTGCAGCGCCGTCACCGGAAACCCTGAGAAAGGCATCCAGCAGCTCGACCCCAACAAGATTGAGGCCCTTCGAGGTGAATATAGCCTCTTCCTGTTGAAGACTCAATTATTCGCCCTCCTACATATATATTTTTTCCAACACATTTCTAAGCATAGCAGTTTTAATCCCAGTGCACAAGCATTTAAACAGTTAAAACTAATGTGAATGAAGCTTTTGTTCCAATTCAGAATGTTTAATTAAACTGAAGGGTCACAATTGATGATGATTTGATGTAGTCATTTTTTAATTGTGTGTGTGTGTGTGTGTGTGTGTGTGTGTGTGTGTGTGTGTGTGTGTGTGTGTGTGTGTGTGTGTGTGTGTGTGTGTGTGTGTGTGTGTGTGTGTGTGTTTAGAGTTTCTGGCAGAGATGTTCCCCCAGTTTGACGTCAGTGTGCGCGGTGTGGCGTGGGCGCAGTGTCTTGGGGTGATCAATAGCATCACCAAAAACCTCAAGAAAACCGCTGGAAAAACATGACCTCCGCCAAACGAGGTGCGTTCTCCATGACCTCTGCTAGTGCTAGGATATATCCAACCTCAGAAGTTTAATTGGCAAGAAAACACCATCGGTTAAAAAGTATGATCCATTAAACCGTGTTACTGTGCTTCATTTCAGGTTGGCGACAGAAGAAATGAGGGTCTGTGTGTGCTTTTAATCCTGACAGCTTTAGTGACATGTGTTAACTCTGACCTCAGACTTGAAGCGCAGACAACTGTTTTTTTACGTTTGTTTATTGTTGTGTTCTGCTAATCGCAACACAATAAAAAAGAAAAGTTTGGCGTACATAATATATATTATTAATACTTCTTTTGTTCTTAATAAATCAATATATTATTTTGTTGTTTAAACATCCTAAATGCTGATGTCTACTGCCTAACCATTTTGCCTAATAAAGAATTCTTTGCTTTGATTTGTCTGTTGCAAATTACAAATATTCAAGTAATGAATTATAAACCAAATAATTCAACACATTCTGGACTAAAACAATAATAACACTTGAGTTTAGGTCACAATCCACAGTATTAAACCATTAACTAACACTGCTAGCGTAATACACCACTAATTAGCAGCTAATTAATAGTTACTAAGATAGAAGTTGGGTTTAGGATTTGATTAGAATAAGATCATTTTTATTATTAGCATGAATTGTGAGCTAAACTAAAGTGTTCTCGAAGCCAGCAGAATGCCACGAACACTTCTGCAAATGAAGATTTCACCTCCAGGTCTGTAATGGATGTGCTGGCGTACTCGAGGCTAGCGCATACTCTTTTTTTTTGCCCATCTTGCGTTCGTATCGAAACTTGCGTATGGCGCTGTTTATAGAGCCCACACAAACCTTCCAGTCACTTCCATCTTCCTGCAGCTTCATCCAAGGGAAACGCTCCGACAGGTGCTCTGAGGAGGATGAGAAGTGACAGAGCTTACAAAATGTTGAAAACAGAGCTAATGGCTAATCAAAATTACTGAAAAAAACACATTCGGCTAAAAGTGCCATTATTTTACAATAGGGATGCTCCGATCAGGATTTCTGCAGGCGATACTGAGTACCGATCCCCTGTCATGGTGATTGGCTGATACCGATTCTGATGCTTCAAGCTTTGTAACTTTGCCATTGCATAAAGCATGTTTACTCTTAGTATGATAGTTCAGTGAAGATCTCTCCTTACCTAAAAGAATAAACTAAGGATGCTGCATATAACCCTATACATTATTTATATGGTGGCTTGAGAAAGTATTAAACGTATATTAAATAAACATATTATTCTTTCGTCATCGTCTTCTTCTGAGACTAAATTCTATACGCATCTCCTCCTAGACCGTTCAAACTACAACCACCAAACTAACACCAAACATTCAAACTGGTCTGACTCTGCTTGCTATGTCTTTTCCGACTGATCCGAATTACGGTTTTCCGAAAACTGACCTGGAAAATTCGGAGAAGTCCCATTGACTTAACATTGGACCAAACTTTATGACCTCATAACTTTCCGCCAGACTGTTATAGAGGCTGCGTCCGAAACCGCCTACTACTCAGTAGGTACTGCATTTAAATTTAAACGTACTACTCAGCCGTTAGAAAAGTGCGTTCTATACAGTATGAATGTGAAAAGTATGAATGGAATTCGGATGTACTACATCCGCCATTTTGTCATGGTCACGTGACGTACCTGCGTCATTTCCGTCGCTTTACTCCAATTCATGAATTCACTCGCGGGGCATCATGGGATAGCGCAGCATGCATGGGATGCACTCTAGAATCTCGCCGGAAGTAGTAAGTAGTAGCAACCGACTCCCGTGCAGAAGGTCGCCAGTTCGATACCAGCTCAGAGCAGGTTGGGTGGCGTAAAGCCGGCGGGGTTACACTGCTAATTCAGACTAGAAACATGCTGACATATATGTAGTTATCTATCTATGCCGACGGTTTCACACTTCTTAAAAACTACTTCAATTGTTTAAACTTTAAAGCTACTTCAAGCTTTCAGACGAGGCTTTCTCAAGACACCATAAAGTCTGTCTACAAACTTTACCGTTCTAGTTACTGCATATAATCTTAAACATGTCTCTTATAACCATTGAATGCTGACAGAAGCAACTTAATAGTAGATATTAAATAATACATATTATGCGGGAGACTGGTGGAGCTTCCGGGTGAGCTCATACAGTGGACACAAGATGGAGCTGATTGCTCCGTTCACGTCACAGCAGCTCAAAACACTGGATATACAGTGGCTGCAGGAGATTATCACTCGCCCGAGTCATGCCAATAAACAGAAGTCGCTGTGACGCAAGCACATCGATCGCTTATGCCCCCACGCATCATTTACCTACTCTCACGTTGTAGTGCTGCTATCTGTATAACCCAGGTGCGCACGGGCATCTTCCTCTGCTTGTAAACAAACACCTGCGATCGGTTCATGAGATCGGCCAGAAGAAATGTGATTATCGGCTGATCGATCAGAGCATCCCTACTTGACTAGCTAGCTGTGGCCAAAGGAGCATCCCCAACAGCACCCAAGGGCTAATGGAGCATCTCACCTCGCAGTGCAGAGATCTTGTTGTGGTCGAGAGCGTGAATGCCGCGCCGCACCCCGCCGTAAACATTACTGTTCACCAGAACGTCCTCGGGGAAGATGAATCTGATGAGGTATCGAGCCACGAGTTCAGGACGTGTGCGCAGATGTGCTGCAGACAGGGCAAACTCTGGAACCTTCACTCCCCGATGAGGCGGACCCAGATACACTAATCAGAGGAGCAGAACACGACTGATAACAGTGTCCCTGAATGCTGTTTCAGGACAAATTGAAAAATAAACAGGGCTGGATAATAATTAATCTTTATTACTTGGCTGTCTGGAACTAATCTAACTATAATAATCTACTTTCTTTAAATATGATGATTTCGCTTCCCCCATTGGTAGATTATTTAGCTTGTTTTAATTCAAAACTCACTTAATTTCTGAAATTACACTTGTCTTGGAAATGCTTCTTGATTTAAGAATTGTTCGATATTTGCACTACAAACAAGTCAAAAATCTAAGATCTAAGCGTTATTTGCAGTGCAGTGTGAACCCTGATATATCCACTATATTTGCACTAGAAACAAGACAGAAACTCGTTTTTTTTTTTTTCACTGACCGCTGTCGGCGTCCCAGTCTGCAGGAGTCTCGTAGTCTTGGGTCACCGGACTGACCAGCAGTTTGGGTTGTTTGTGTTCGCTGTCGCTGTCAGACAACTCAACGTCTATCTCTGCGGTCGCTGCACACACAGAGGATACAGCCGCCGGTTCTGACCACACCGGAGATCGCATGTCTGAGAGGGCCTGTTCTCTCATCTTCAGCTGAGAAACACAACACTGACTTAGACTCTCAGGCAAAATACCGTTCATCAGAACAACACGTGAAGTCAATTCTCAATATTTTATTCCTTTAATTTCTGTTTAACAGAAGATTCCTTCAGCACATTTCTAATCATGATAGTGTTAATAACTCATCTCTAATAGCTGATTTATTTTCTCTTCTCCATGATGACAGCACATAATATTAGACTAGATATTCTTCAAGACACTAGTGTTCAGCTTACAGTGACATGTAAAGGCTTCACTAGGGTAATTAGGGTAAAGTTAGGGTAATTAGGCAAGTCATTGTATAACAGTGGTTTGTACTGGAGACAATCCAACACTAATATTGCTGAAGGGGTGAATAATATTGAGCTTAACATGACTTTAACACTATTAAACACTGCTTTCATTCTAGCCCAAATAAAATAAATAAGACTTTCTCCAGAAGAAGAAATATTAGAGGAAACACTGTGAGAAATCCCTGAATCTGTTCAACATCATTTGGGAATCACTTTAACTGTATATTATAAAAGACAATCATGAAAAGGTTGAATTTTATGGTTTTCTGTAACAGAATATATTAATAAACTAGACCAACACACTCGTCACTCTTTAGTTCAGTGTTTGACTGGCACTGTCTGACTTATTTCTGTTCATTTTAATTTATTTTATTGAGTTTTATTTGATAAGCCTGACTTATTTCTGTCTGTTCACTTGGCTGTTTATTTACAACATTTAAGACCTGCCAAAGATCAGACAATTATTTGTCTTAACATGGAAAAAAAATCTTAGGGGGTCCAAACTTTTTCACACGACTGTATATTAAAAACAGTTTGGAGAAATCTGTTTGGCGTTATATTTTTATTTGCATTAACAAATCATCATTTTTGTGAATGCATCTAGAAGAGTTTCTGTCATTCTCACCCTGCGTGTCTTGTCCATGAACCGATAGTAGCGTGCGGTCGAGTTGATGACAGCCAGACACACTTTCCAGTCTTTGCCACTCTCACGAAGGTCAAACTTTGGGTACCGCTTTACCGCCCACTCTGAGGAAATCATCAACAGTGTGTTAAAAGCAGTGACTCAGTCAAGTAAACTCCATTTATAGATAAAATTGAGTTCATAAAACATAAAACGCCCTTTTTACAACATGATGTCTCTAGAGTGTGTGTCGTGAAGTTTCAGCTCAAAATAGCACACAGATAATGTCCTCTAACTCTAAATGCAAATGAGATTGTGCTCTTTTTAGAAGAGGGCGGAGCTACAGATGCCTGTGTGTCAGCATAGTGGATTCAAAAACAAGACTAATGTCCTATGCCAGAGGTGTACAAACTCAGTCCTGGATGTATACTTGTTAACCCTCCCGTTTTTCCCGGGATTCTCCCGTATTTTACAGTTCTATTCTGCTATCATCCCTTAAAGGTATTTTCCCATATTTTTTTTTCTTTCTCTGAAGGGTGGGAATAAACATTAAAGAGTTGATCCTCCCTATACACAACCCATACTTCCGAACCACCAGGGGTCGCGCCTTGCTCTTAAATGTGAGTCTTCTGTGCTTTCATTTTATTTTAGCATGAAAACACTTTGAAATAAATATAAAAACGTCAGGATTCCTTTTCCTTTTCATTACAGGAGCCGTCACCCCTCCTATGCAATCCTCAAAGCAGTCATATAGCAGTGCGTGACAGTCAGCTGACGCGCTCCATAGTGTTCAATAGACACCATTTGCCAACTGGATTCTGTACACAGGTTTTGGGTGCGTGTTTGAACAGACATATACACATAATTAACAATAATAACATCTAAAGATATCGATCTTGGTAGGTTTTTTTTTTCAAACACATCTAATTTTGTCCTAAATAAACATAAAACGTTAGGAAAGTAGTCAAATGCTTTCATTATAAGAGATACAAGATGTGCAGCATCTGAAACTACGGATACTGGAAGCCTGTGCTGGCATTTCTCCTGCGGTGTTGCTGTCAGTGTGTGAAGAGTGGGAGAAAAGGGTTGCATTGACAATCCAACTCAACAGGCAGCTCATTAAACACATTTTATAAGTGGTCAGAAACTTGTAAGTAACTCATAAAGGAATGAAGTTACGTTAAAACCAAGCACACCATTATCTTTCTTGTGAAATTCCCAATGAGTTTGATGTGTCACATGACCGTCTTCCTATTGAAAAAAACTAAAGTTGGATCCAAGATGGCCGACTTTAAAATGGAAACCATGGTCACTACCCAACATGAAAAGTTTGCCCCCTCACATACTAATGTGCCACAAACAGGACGTTAATATAACCAAATATTCCCATTTTATTAAGGTGTATCCATATACATGGCCCATCCTGTAGAATATTATATATATATATATATATATATAAGAATAACAATACTGAAGCACTGTGATGACGGATGGACGGAGGGCTGAGGGTTTTATAATCAGCAGAACAACATTACAGATTTTCCTCAGTGTGCTGGAAGCTCTGCTTGGTCCATTAATGTGTCTCATCATACACATTTTTATTTTATCTTCCGCTCTGAAACAGGAGATCAGCACAGATATAATAAACGCCTCACCTCTGATGGCGTCGACCTTGTTTGTGTCGAGTCTCAGCAGGCATCTGCTGGGGTTTCCAGTGGTGCTGCTTTGGGAAAGCTCCTTCGTCGTGAAGATGTTTCGTGAGAGATAGCGCACCGCAGCACTCGGCCGCGTCATTTTACCAGCCCGCTGCAGAATAAAGCTGGAGATGAACACCTTTCTTTCAGAGCTCCCCAGACAACCTGCGACAGGACAAACAGACAACGGTGAAGGCAGTAATGTGGATTAATGTTAATGCATGAGTAACACTAGAACTACCAAGATGGTCATTTTGACTGTTTTTTTTATTTTTTTTATTTAAAGGGCACATAGGTTACCCCTTTTTTCATATTAATTTTAAGTCTTTTGTGTCCCCAGAATGTGTCTGTAAAGTTTCAGCTCAAAACACTTATCGGAGTATTTATTACAGCTGTCTGAAGTGTCTGTATTGTTGCTGGGAAAAGGTTGTTGCTGTTTTTTTGCACTGGGCCCTTAAAGGGTCACGAAACACCAGAACACATGTGTTGAGCTGTTGACAGTGGTATATGTGTCCCACACTGCTAAAAACACTATTAGGACACCTATATTTCACTAAAAAGTGTAAATTGGTTGTTTTTGCGTTATTTCAGGCAAATTCGTACTTCCGGTTTGAAACTAATTTTTGAAGCTGCGTCACGGTCATGACATAATAGCGTGTATTCCAGCGTGCAGACTGGACGTCTGTGCCAGAGTGAGTCTTATTACGTCTTACAGTGTGCTGCATTAATGCATGAGTAAGGCTTGGTTCAAACCAATCAGCGCGCTCTATTGTGCAACTTCATTAATATTCATTAGTGTCACAGTGTTTAGACGACAGAGACGCCACGTTGTGTTGGCAAAACAAGCGTGAAGTGTTGCTTTTATAGTTTGCTGCCGTTAAGTTTCGTTTTCATTTTCTCTCTGTGAGAGCGCAGCTGGAGTCACGTGTGGATTAACAGTGTACGCGACGCTCGACAACAATAACTTACGTGTCTAAGGAGGATTATTGTTTACCTGAGAGCTGTTCTCATCTGCAAACGCTGAAATCTGGATTCGCTTGTCGTCTCCTCTTAATAAAGACGCGGCTCTAGTTGCTGGTGATTGTCCTGTGTCTACAGATTTGGTAAGTGAGCGACCAGTGCTCTTTGCTTATTCAGTTTGTTCGTATCGAATTAAGTTAACTATTGCACTGAGTGCAGAAATGTTAGCACCGCATTTAGTGACTGGAATAACACACGCGGCTTTCTGACTCTACCTGCCGTGTGCATCTAAGTTTCCGGGAAATGCTGAGTTTTTTTTCTCTCATTCGCCGTGCGGTATCAAACATTGTATGAAAAATACACGCTTGCAGCAGATCCTCGAATCAAATATCTTGTTTGTCGCGAGAGGCATGAATGAATTCCCTGAATGAAAGAGCCAAACTGCAGTTAAAGTCCAACATTTAATAATTTGGCAAATAATCCGACTACAGATGTCCATGTAGGTTAAACACCATCACTTACTCCTCTGTGGGTGTGTGTATTTTGACTCTGAAACTCGCGTGTGCACAAATAGACACTCCCACACCATCCCACTTTAGTTCCTCCGACACTCCCCCCTAAACACAGCTGGACACGCCCACTTTTCTGACTTTTTCCAAAGTAGAGGTGTGAAAACACCCTGCTGAAACGAGGGGGCTTCATGGCCCTTTAAGGTCAACAGCTCAACACATGTGTTTTGGTGTTTCGTGACCCTTTAATAACTTTGTTGAAATAAAACCCATATACACTAGTACCGGTCTAGACCCCCTTTTGCCTTCAGAACTGTCTTAATGCTTGGTGGCATAGATTCAACAAGCTACTGGAAATATTCCTCAGATTTATTTTCCTCTGTGTGTTCAATACTTATTTTCCCCATTCTATAGTCACTAAAAAGCAAATCATATGTACCGTCTTCCCCAGTAAGAGTGTGTTGTTTTCAGGAAAAACCCATCTCATACTTGTATTGTCCTGATGTGCAGCAGAATCGGAGCCTCTGATCTCTGAGTTTTCTTCATCTCGGCTCTTGACTCGCTGCAGATGCTGTTGGATCAGACTCATTTTCTTCCTCTGCAGTGGATCTGGAGCGGTGGAGATGCGGGACTGGTGGAGCAGTGGTGGAGGACTGGGCACTGCTGGGCCTGGAGAAAGTGGTGGAGGCTTCCTGCTCTCCGTGGCGGAAAGAGGAGGAGTGGAGGAGATGTGGACCAGGTGAGGCATAGGGGAGTCCGAATTGATCCCGGAGTCACTCTTGGCCTGAGAGCTGCTGGAGGACAAATGCACCTTCTGAAACCGAAATAAAACAAATAAGACCTTCTCCAGAAGAACAAACACAGTGAGAAATCCCTTGAATTATTTGAAAAAGAATAAATATGTCGCAGGAGGGTGAATAATTCTTTCACACTGTGTGTGAGTGCTGTATAATGTGCGAGTGCAGTGTAATAATACTGTGTGATATTTACCTGAGCAGGAACAGTCGGGTTCTGGATGCTGGCTACTTTCGCTTGAAGCATCTCAAACTTCTCATCCAGTTTCAAAATAGCTCCATATGTAATCTGCACAGAGACATCTGACTCTGAGCATTTTCTATTAAATCTTAGCTTGAAATTCAGAGTAAAAAACGCGTCTAATCTGAGCCTGAAGCTGTGGGTGAATATTAAGGGTCTGGAAAGATGAAACAGAAGGAAGTGATTCTGCAAGATCAATCTGCAGTAACTTCAGTCTTACTTGCTGCACAAACATAAAGAGGTTAATAATGAATCTGCTAATGCTAGCCTGAGACCTTTACAATGTCTTCTTTAATTCTTAAACCCTGCGGGAAAATGCTTGCACACTGTTATATCGGAAGAGCTGAAATATATATGCATGGTAATGGTTTAATTTTAGACACAATGGCAGTACAGCATCTGACCAATCAGAGTGGCGTAAAATGACCTAATCAACCAGAGCAGAGTACAGTCAGCTGACTTATCAGAGCAGAGAAGAGTCATCTAACCAATCACAGCAGAGTAGAATCATTTAACCAATCAGAGTAGAACATTCAGTGTAGAGCATCCGACAAATCACAGTACAGCAGAGCCTCTGACCAATCAGAGCAGAGTAGGGTCATCCGACCAATCAGAGCATAGTATACCATTTAGTGCAGAGTAGAGTGGGGCCATTTGACCAATCACAGCAGAATAGTGCATATGACCAATCACAGTAGAAAAATCTGACCGATCAGATTAAAGTAAAACTATCAGACTAATCGGAGCAAAGACTAATCACCTGCCCAATCAGAACAGATTAGAGAGTTTGACCAATCATAGCAAAGTAAAACAGCTGACCAATCACAGCAAAATAAAATCATCTGACCAATCAGATTAGAGTTAAATCATCTGACCAATCAGAGCACAGTTATCGGACCAATCAGAACACAGTAGAGTCATCTGACCAATCAGAGCAGAGAAGAGTCATCTGACCAATCAGAGCAGAGAAAAGTCACCTGACTAATCAGAGCAGAGTAGAGTCATCTAACCAATCAGAACACAGTAGAGTCATCTGATCAATCAGAGCAGAGAAGAGTCATCTGACCAGTCAGAACACAATAGAGTCATCTGACCAATCAGAGCAAAGAAGAGTCATCTGACCAATCAGAACACAATAGAGTCATCTGACCAATCAGAGCAAAGAAGAGTCATCTGACCAATCAGAACACAAAAGAGTCATCTGACCAATCAGAGCAGAGAGGAGTCATCTGACCAATCAGAACACAATAGAGTCATCTGACCAATCAGAGCAAAGAAGAGTCATCTGACCAATCAGAACACAATAGAGTCATCTGACCAATCAGAGCAAAGAAGAGTCATCTGACCAATCAGAACACAATAGAGTCATCTGACCAATCAGAACACAATAGAGTCATCTGACCAATCAGAGCAGAGAAGAGTCATCTGACCAATCAGAGCAAAGAAGAGTCATCTGACCAATCAGAACACAATAGAGTCATCTGACCAATCAGAGCAGAGAAGAGTCATCTGACCAATCAGAGCAAAGAAGAGTCATCTGACCATTCACATT